>NW_027072034.1:99146420-99206420 GCF_038088225.1 Cyrtonyx montezumae | reverse complement strand
GCCCCCATATTAATGTTGCAAAAAAAAAAAAAAAAAGCTCATAGAACTAAGCATCGAAATTATGAAAAAATACAGAAGGGCAAACAAGAGTTCAAGTATCAAAATAACAAAACATGAAATAAGAATGTAGTGGAAATCACCATGAATGTCCTGAACCTGAAATTCTTGCTCCCTCTGGAGCAATGGTGAAATGAACCACAGGATGTGGGGTGCTCCCAAGATGGTGGAGATATGGAGTCATGTGGAAGGAATTTGTACCCCTTCAGCTTGTAATAGCACTGGGATAGCAAGTTCCCCTTATGACCTTATGATGACAACTGACGCTTTTGTGGGATCTGAGAAACCTAATGAGAAATGAGCCTTTGTTTCCAACTGCTGAATAAGACCATGTGAGCAATTGAAATCCAAGTTCCTGATGTCAGATGCTTTCAATCTTTTCTTCAGTAGAATAGACAGCAGAGGCTGGAGATGCTCATAACATAATGTACTTGAGGCCTATCTATGGGAAATAGTAGATAAGCTGTTGAAATACACATAAAATAGTCTGAGCTCAACTATAACTTTGTTCTGTTATTTTAAAGCTATGTTTCTTGTGGCTTTGAAAGTGAGGAGAAATGTAAATGCTGAGCAAGTGCTGCATTGGTGAGGAGCAGGGTGAACAGCATGGCAGGAGATTCACTTTGCCATGTTGTGGAAGGAGCAAGCAGCTGGCTGGCTGAGAATTTATGCTAATTGTGCAAGAGCAGTGCATTAGTTGCAGGGGAATGTGAAGGCAGATGTAGAACCACAGAATCACTAAGGTTGGAAAAGACCTCTAGGATCATCCAGTCCAACTGCCAGCCCACCACTTCCATGCCCACTAGACCATGACCCTCAGTACCTCATCCATGTATTTCTTGAATGCTTCCAGGGTCAGTGACTCCACCACCTCCCTCAGCAGCCTGTTCCAGTGCATTATCACTTTTTCTGAGAATAATTTTTTTTCTAATGTCAAATCAGAACATCCCCTGATGTAATGTGAGGCCACTCTCTCTCATCCTATCAGTGTCTCAAGGTGGTAAGAGGAGATAAGACTTCTGCTTTCTGATGTCTTGCAAGACTCTCTTGTTCATTTTATGGCTAAGGTTGACCAAAGATAACATGGCCAAGTATGAGGATATATGAAACATATTCCAGAAGGCATCCATACAAGGCCTTCATCTGTCATGAGGCAGGTGCAAATCACAGAATCATAGAATCTTTAAGGTCGGAAAAGACCTCTGAGGAAATTTAGTCTAACTGTCCACATACCACCAATACTGCCCACTAAAGCTTATTGCTAAATGCTACATTTGCCCTTTCCTTAAACACTTCTAGGGACGACTCAACCACTTCCCAGAGCATGAGTGAAGGTGAGGGTGTGATACCCCCCCAAAAATATCAACTTTCCCATTTATCCTGTTAGAAAAAGGTAGCAGTCTCTCCCTGTAGATACTGTAGACATTCTTTATTGCTTTAGGCTGTGAGGATATGATACTCCAGTGCGTCAAACCCAGCATGGGGACAGAGCCTCCCTGGGGTCAATATCAGCCTTGGAAAGACACCCTCCACTTTTCTTATTGTGTCAGCACAGCTTACGATGTTAACGCTGCCCTGCAGCTTCTCCCCAGCTCCCTAGATGTGGAATGTGAGGTCAGAAAGACAGAGAGGAGCTGCAGCATGATGCTCATGGGGAGATGGAGCTATGCTTTCCAGCAAGCGTCCAGGGAACAGAACACAGTGGGTCCTTCATTTGCATAGATTTACACAAATTTGCATACCTGTGTACAAAGAGAGCAGCTGGGAAAGAGGAGCAGAAAGACTCCAGAGTTTCATCATTTTCTAAAAAACAAAACAAACAAACAAACAAACAAAAAATATGAAACAACCCAACAACCCCAATCTGGTCTCCCTTAAGTGCTTCATTATTTAACCAGTTCCTTCAATCTCCACTTTTCTGTTTGCTCTGCTTGCTGAGGCCAGCTCCTCCCACTGCAGCTCCTGTTGGCTAACTTGAAACGCAGCAGCCTGGAAGATGGTCTGTGAGCATGTTCCCTGTTGGCTGCGATCCTTGCTCCTTCAGTTAAATTCAAAATTTAACACCCCTCTGCCTACAAAGGCTTTGTGACTCAATGAAATTGGACCTTCTTTTATTTTAGGACAATTGTTCAAGTACTTATGGATACCAGCTTCAGAGCAGGAGAGTGCATAAAAGCTTCAAAGAAAATGCTGGTAAAAAAAAAAAAAAGAAAAAAAACAAAACCTTTCTGTAAATACAGTGTTAAAGACTAGTTTTTCTTGACTGTCTCAGGAACAGATTAATTTAATTACTGAACCCCTCCTCCCTTAAAGCAGCTTGAGGCATTGTTTTTGGCAAAATTATAAATGGTTGAAAATAAGAAGTTATAACTAAGAATGTTAAGTAGTCATAACTTTAGTTTTCATTATCAGCTCCATCTACAATACTTCACAGTACTTTTTGACATAAAATGTAGACTGAGGCCATGAAAAGAGCAAAGTAACAAGGGCTTCTATTTATCTCTTTGATATCACTCTTATTTGAGCATTACTTAACCAGAAGAACATCAAGCAGAGATTCTTGCTGACTGCAGCTTGCAATTTATAACTGCGCCCTCCCAAAAAATGACCTGTTAAGTGCACACACACCCTTACATAACAATGGTGTTTATAATCAAAGGGAGAAATTATACTGACCCAAATTTTCTTGGCAGAAAGAAGAGTTTTGCAAATAATCTGGTTAGACTCTCAGTTTAATAGAAAGTGGTAAGGATCTTGTGGGTGGACAGTAACTATAAAGTGGTACTCATGTCTGTTGCTCTTCAAGAGCCACATGCTGGAGGCAAATTATTCTTATCTCATTTCCTTTATGTCCATGCTCTACTTTTTTCTTTCTTTTTTTTTTTCATTTTAAGGTATATTTGTAGTCTTCGTTGCTGTGGAGGAAAACCTGAAAATGTGACTCCAAAGTACTCTAGAGTCTCAAATCTATAGTTTTAACTAGATTTAGCTGACTATTATAACTGTCTCATGGTTTTAAAAAAGCATCAACACCTTAAAATTTTGCATTAAGATTGAGAATGAGGGTTGGCATCATAAGAAAGAAGTGGAGAAGCTGATGTGTACAACTTTAGCTAATATGGAATTAGATGCTCCAACTTGCATTGTAATGTTCTCAATTCTATATAAAATTAGATATCAAGATCATCTAAACTATTGATCTGAAAAGCTAAGTTGCTGCTTAGCTACAAATCACACACATTTATATACCTGGTTTTGTCTGTTGATCTGTATATTTTCTACCTGTACTGGTGAGATGGTGTTCCTTGCATCAATATTCTTGTTCTGTCATTTTGAAGGTATTATGTGTACCTAATCCTCAAAATCCACTCTTCTTATTTTATATTTGGCTTTTCTCCTGATGCTGTGCTTTGGTTCTAGGAGAAAAACAATGTTGATAACACAACATATGTTTATAATTGTTGCTAAGCAGTGCTATATAGAACCAAGACCATTCTTAAGGAAGGGCCTAAGGAGCTGTGAGGGGACAGAATTAGGACAGATGACTTGAACTGGACAATGGGATATAGCATATTATGTGACATCACTTAGAGGGAATTATGAAGAGGGTAGTTCAACTTGCTCTCTTCCACTGCTCAAGGGGCTAGCTGGTCATTGGTCAGGGGGATGGTGAGCAGTTGCTTGTGCATCACTTGTTTTATACATTCACATTATATATATATGTGTGTGTGTGTGTGTGTTCATAATTATTATCCTTTTCTTTATCTTAGTAAACAGTTTTAACTCAACTCATGAGTTCTATGTTTCTTCCCCTATTCTCACCGCCATCCCAGTGAGAAGGGAGAGGAGTGAGCAAAAGACTGTGTGGCACTGAGCCACCTGCTGTCTTAAACCTCATAAACCTTTGGAGGGATAGCACAGGATAAATACATAAGTACCTCCAAAACCATGTAAAATTCTTCCTGCTCCCTACAAGGGAAGATAGATTTTACTTACATAGCTGCAGTTAGATGAGATGAAATTTGGACCAAATGTTTAGTTACAGATGTATTAGAGGTAAACTTTCTGCAAAATCAGTCAAGAGAGGATGGTTTATTTTATGAATAATTGAGGTTACTTCAGCTAGGTTCCCATTCTAAATTAGAGCGAAAGCAATCTATTTCTTTACCTGTATACCTTTACCTTTACAGGATGTCTATGTTCTTAATTAGGTGCCAAAGTTATACTCACTGGCAGTGCAATTTATAGCAGGATGCATGTTCCTGTAGCTCCTGAAGACATAACAACTACAAAGATTGTTGGTACACTGATTTATAACCTCGTATTGATAATAGCTTTCAGATCACTTTCCAGCAAGTAGTGGTATGCGTTCTGTCCTAACCATATTTGTAATCTAAAGGAAGATGCTTGGTGATGATTGCATATGCTTTTATATTAGTACTATCAACAAGCCAACATGTTTGTCTCTTTCACAGTTACTACAGAATAATAATATATTTTATGCCTTGAACTCTTTCAAGTACCTGTCTTCAAGGAGTGTAAAAAGCAAAACTAAGGCAAAATCTATGTTTCCCTATCAGCTCCTCTCAGACTGCTTCAGGGCAAAGGGCCTTTTCTGTATTAATTATGTCCAGTGTGCTGGAAGGTTTTGGTAGAGCCTTAGCCAATGCAGCTTGGCGAGGGTCTGACACAGTCAGCCAAGCTTTCTCCCCACTGACCTGACTACCAGGGTTGACAGCTGCCAAGTCCCGTTGTCCTCAAGTGAAATCTTTTCAAAGCTTCCTTTTCAAACAATTGCCACCGACTGTCACAGAGTGAGCCACACTTACAAGGTCAGCATTTTTTTTGTACATCACATGGATATGCCAACCCACCCTTGTAAATTCTGTGCCCAATGAGAGACTGCTTTGAATGAAGTCACTCAATAATTTACATGTGAGTCTGTGCAGTACTTAACACCCTCCTTTTGTCCCAGCCAAGTTGATTCTTCAGACTTAGACTGACATAAGCAGCTGATCTGTACATCTATGATTGGCAGGTCGCTATGCTACTCAGCTCACACAGCATATGGCCAGATGGTTTAAGAAGGTACAGAGTTAACTATGTCATTGCCATCTAGAGGTGCTGAATTGAAGGAAGAAAACAAATCATCACTGCAACACCATTTCAGGAAGTCTTAAAGCAAAGGAGAGTGTCCCTCTTTCAGATGGTCAGTACATAACACTAAGCACCACCTGTGTGACTAGGGTAGCAACTTGATAATTTATTCCACTTTGTTATTGTTTGTTGAAAAAATATCTGCATCAGTAACCCTGAACCTTGGCATGAGTAGCTGATTCTTCTCTTTTGCAGGCTGTCAACATCAGATTCTGCTTTTCACATCTTCTTCAGAATTTTGGCTTCTGTTATTAATTAGAGGTCAATTTTATATTTCCATTGTTTAAGTAATTCATAAACACTTGTTTAAATTATCTGGCTAAAACTGAAAAATTAGTAATGAACTTGCCCTGAATTACAGCCTGAGGACGAAAGTCAAAGTCAAACTTTCAACAACACATGAGTTATACATGCAATGAAAATGTTGGGTCAAAACAGCTGGATTCTGCCCTCAAAATCTAAGTTGATGAGAGGTCATAAAAGTGCAAAGTGATGTGATGATATGAATTCTAAATGGTGACCTGGCTGAATTTTAGATCACACTAAAAAGAGGATTAAAAGTCAAAATCGACTGTGAGATGAGAGCGGCTGTCCTGCATAAGTAAGAAAGTATATGTAATGGCGTGGCACTTGATACAAGGATTCAGACTCATTTCAATATTTATTTAACTGTATGCAAAGATATTTGAAAGGGACCTTGCTTAGGAAGTTGCAGTGTCTGAGGCACAAAGTCAGATGTGGATGATCCAAATCATTTATTACAGGTTCTAACATCCCTTATATACATTCACAAGTTGTCTCTCTTAACTTTCCCACCCGACTTTACATGCCAACAAAATACTCCCCAGACAGTCCTTAACTGTGCCTACAGGTGCTTATCCAGTCATAAGTTGTCCAAGCCACGCACTCTTCCTCCAATCAAGGTCTGCCATCACACAGCTGACTTGAACTCATTTTCCTTTTCTTCTGAAGTATCTTTGGTTCTCAGCCTTCCTTTCTCATGTTGTTTATCGTGCTCGACAGCTTCTGCTCTGAATGTACTTTTTTGCAGTCCCACAGAAAGTGAAAATTTGGTTGATTCGGTGAACAAGAAACATTTTAGACACATAGCTTGTTCAAAAATACACTATTATCGTAAGTAATGGTTTACCTTTTTGTCATTAGAATTGGTCCATCACTTGCTAAGACAAAATATCAATAGCTGTGGTGGTCAGGAATTAATGTTGCTTGCTTTTTGTGCCTTCCAGTCTGATGCAAGCCCTTGAGACCTTGACTCTCTTCTATCGGTGAAAAGGGTAAAATGCCACCCCAGGGCTGTTCGCATGGTGATTTATTCAGATCTTGAAATGAACAGAGCCACTGTATATGAACAGATATAAACTGAATAATGGAGAGGATTTCATTTGCACAACCCATATAACCATAGATGTTGTTTCAGGAATCTCAATAGCTCTGAAGCTCTGAAACTGTTGCATTTGGGAAATGAACTGGCAGAGGAGAGGTAAAAATACTAACTATTGACTTTGCAGAAGTATGAGCCACACTTCTGGGCACATGTGATGACATGATTTTCTCCACTGAAGATCACACACAGCTTGGAGTAATGTCATGGGAAAAGAGAAGTTGCAGGGAGGGTTTTGTGAGGAAACTGCAGACAGAGCATAGCGGAAGCTTCCCTAGCCTTGGGCATCACTGACATTGAAGTCCTGTAACTTTGTGTTTGCCGGAAATCAAGAGTTAGCAATACTTTCCCAGGGCCTGGCGATAGGTACATTTTTCATCATCAGAATGGAACGATGCAAGTATGTGATGTTCCGTTTGTTGCCTGCTATATTGGCTGGAGTAAGGAAAGCAACACTGTAAGGTTCACTTTGGACAAGATGCTATACATCTGCTAACATTTTTGTGTTTATAGATACAAGTATGGATGTGAATACATGCTGTTCCTCTCTGGATGATGGTGCATTTCTTCTATACTAAAAAATGGTTTTCTGTTTTAATCCACAATGGATAATTTTCATTAGAGAGGTATTGCATGTTGATTATATTCAAGGAGCATTTTGGTGATTCTTGGGATTTCCTGGGGCATCCTCAGGGGTGTTTGTGCAGATGGTACCTTGTTTTAAAGAGAATTCCTGTTTTTTAACATTATTAGTGTAGTTTTTGACTTTTCTTGCTGGTGGATTATACTTCTGATGCAAATGGGTATAATTTAGATTAGACATGTTTAAAAATACTACAGAACTGATGTATTTGTGTTAAAAGTGCTTTCCATTTTAATATAAGCACTAGCAAGTATGCTCAACTTTTGAGAGCATTATTCCTAATGGAATCAATTTTAGGGAAAGGAATTGCACTACTGATATCCTGTGGTGATCTACTGAGTGATAGAATAGTAGAATAGATCAGTAGTGATAGATCAGTAGAATTGCTTAAATCTGGTTCTATTTTAGAGAACTGTGGCAAATAGCAGAAAGAAGTAGGAAGGGGAGAGAATGAAAGATAAAAAAGAGAAAACAATAGAAAGAAAAGCAAGGGAAGTGAGATAATTTATATTTGTAGCAAGAGCCTTATGTCAGTCATTCACAAGAAATGCTGATTTTGCTGAAGAACAACAAGGAATCAGGGTACAACAAAAGACATGAGAGTAGAATCTTCACAACTTAGATAAAATGTGAGGCTCTTACAAAAAAAAAAGAAAAAAGAAGAAAGTTGCATTTCCAGTTCCTACTCTCTCCTAACCCTTACTCTAAATATTGCTCTGGTTTGTGCATTGCCCATATCCACACCTGGGAAGCAAAAACTTCTGTGTCTATTTATAATGGTTAAGAAGCGTGGCAGCACTGTAGCATGTTTATGAGAGTGTGCTGTTTTGCCTCATTGAGGGATACTTCTCCCTCGGGAGCAGAGTTCATTTATCTTCATGTTAACTCCAGAGGGAAATTGTGTTTAGCAGAGAACAGTTAGTTGTAGTAAGCTGTGTTTGTATGTGCCATGTTTTGATGTAGTTCACTGACAGCTAGTAACCGGACCTAATCTGTCAAACTCATTTCACCTAGGACCTGAAGTGTAACTCCGAATCTGATCTATAAGGTAAAAGCATCACAGAGCTTCTTGGCTCCTAACCTTTTGTTTTCCAATAAACATCTTTTCATTGATTTGCTTATTTCTTCTTCAGAAATGCTGCTTATTTCAGTCACTGATGTTTTGGTGTTTTGAGTTTATTTGGAGAGGGGAAAAAGAAAGCCAACAGTACTACTTCAGCTGCGTATGTATGTTATCTGCAGTCATTGCATCGTGGTATATAATGTAGTTGAATCCTTTCGCTTATCTGTTACAGAGGTATTCCTAATTGGGTATTTCTTATGTGTTTGCCACTTAAATTATGCCTTTCAGATTAATTAGAAAGTAGGAGTCAAAAAATGTTAAAGATTGCCTGATAAATTCATAAGAACATCAGTCTTGATTGTAGGAGTAATTTATGCAATAGTTATTAGGTGACAAGATTCCCAGCTTCTTGCCTACTTCTGTTTCCAGTGATGGACAGAGAAAAATGGGAGAGGTAAATTTGTCCAGTTCTCATATTCTTCCTCCAAGATTAAGTAAGATCTCGCTCATCCTCCTGAAACAGATCCTGTTCCTCAAGTTTGTTTTCAGTTTGGTTTTTAACTGTTGCAGTGTCGGCAAGTGAAAACTACTTTCTTTCTTACTTTAATTTGAAAGCTGTAACAATATTCTGAGTAGAAATTTAAAAAGCAACTTGACATTTTCTTGATGCTGAAACTCTTCATGACCACAACCTCTTTATTGTCTTATTGCTCCTGGTGGTAATATAGCATACACAGAGATGTGTGGTAGGAAAGGGGGAGAGCAACTGACAAGGATCATTCTCTATGGACTGGATCAGAAAAAATCAACAGAACAGATTCTTGTATTTTAATCCAAGGGAAAGAAGACTATTTAATATTATTTTAATGCATCATAATTCTGGAATATCCTCTTGGTAGTGCCAAAATTGTTTAGATTTCACAGCTTTTTGGGTATTTTCTACTTGTTTCACCTATTGTAACTAAAGATTTTCAGTTTGAGAATGAAGCCCGAACTTAGGTATCATTTGGTTTCATGTTATCCAAGGACTCAGGACTCCATGATTCTATGAAACAGGCTTTCATGAGAAAACTGCTCTGGGTAATTCCTTGGGGAAAGTGAATAGCAGCATTTTTTTTTTTTAGTGAAGTTGCGTAGCTCTGGAATGTTTTATTGACAATCTAGTATCATGCAAGACTTTTCTCCTGAAAATCAGCTTGCTTTTTTTTTTTTTTTATTACAAAATTGTGTTAAGTTGCCACATTTGCAGTAATTACAGTGATATATTTCACTAATATATATAGTGTAAGTGCTAGAATTAAAAATGCCAATGGAACCTTAATTTGGTTTCTTTTTGCATATGCTATAGTCTTTTTGCATATGCACTATAATGTAGCCTTTAATTATGTGAATATGTACTATTTTATTCATGGAGCCGTATTTCTGCATATATTCAGAATATTCTGACTTCTACCTGCCGGTCCTCTACTGCTCTGAAGTCTTAGTATCTATTCTTAGCTTAAATTCTGGTACCCTGTCAAACTTAAATTGTGCTGTATGAGTTTGCACATCTATTCCTATTTATTTCATGCTTTATCAGCATGTTGCACTCTTTGTTGTTCTTCCAGCTGAAGTTGCATTTATGTACTGGATCTCCAAGTTTTCAGTGATATCATGGCCAAGACTTAGTAGCATTACAATGCCATAGGCAATCTCAGGTTGATCGTCAAGCATAGTCATATATACAGTGTTGTTCAGCAAAAGTTCAGTAGATACTACACATGTAAAAGATGCAAACAGGATTACTAGTAGTGCACCCACTCTTTAAGCAGAATTGAATCAGAAGGAATTTTCTTTTACTGGACAACACTCTCACATAGTGCAAATAGTGCTGGTCCAAGGTGTGGTGATGAGGGTGACTACTAATGACTGTCATATGATGTAATATCTGAGATCTGTGAATTCTTTGATAGACATTGCTGAGATGTAAATACACTCTGTCAGCTTGTCTTCTGTTCCTGAAAGCTCTGTTTGGTAGTAGAGAAGGTTGTAGAGAATTATTATGTTAACCTTAGAAGTTGTGTCTACTTAACATGGCTCAGACCTGGTAGATGTTTCCTGGCAGGTACAGTTTTTCAAATTTTGTACCAGTTTTCTCTGAATTTCTACCTCTCAAGGTGCTAATATGATGAGAGCACTTGGGAATATACAAGAACAAGGCTAACAATAACCGCACATCTTGCTCATTGCCCATAGCTGAGCAATTTTCACTCTCGTAGAATCATAGGCTTAGGTTGGAAGGGTCCTTAAAGACCATCCAGTTCCAATGTCACTGCAAAGACAGGGCTGCGACTCACCATTCAGGCTGACCAGGGCCCGATCGATCCTGGTGTTGAATGTCTTGAGGGATAGGGCATCCACAGCTTCTCAGGTCAGCCTGTGCTAGTGCCTCATCACTATCTGAGTAAAAAATTTACACCTAACATCTAACCTAAATCACTCCTCTTTTAGTTTAAGATCTATTAACAGCATTAAATCCCACTATGCCACAGATTAACTGAAAAAGAGAATTGACTGTACAGCAAAATTTCAATGCACTCACCCAGTATAAAATTTTTTTATTAAAAAAAAAATCCAAAACCACAATCTTAATCCTAAATACTTCTAAGTTGATAAAATAGGAGTGCCTTTTCTGATTCTGTCCAAAATGTGCCTATGCCCTTCCAGCTGTTTATAAGTCTCATGGACTAGCAAATAAAAAACAGCAATTATCTGCTGGTCTCCTCGTAGCTCCTTAGCCTTTTGACCTGACTGGCCACAGAAAGCAAAACTGTGGGCTGAAAGAATGTTGGGTTAAGACTGCTACTTAATTCTAAGATACTTTTAATTTCTAATTATAAGTCAGCATGCCAATTCAGTCAAGTCTTAACCGCCATTTGGTTTCACAGTTCCTGAGAGATCCACAGAGCATTTGTAAGTTTGCTGACAAGAAACACCATCATCCCCAGGCAGTACTGGTGATGGTGCTGAATCTAAAGCAAAAATATCAGGTATTTAGAAACTCAGGAGAGTACACAACACACACATCCAACTGTAGAATGAAAACAGAGACCCTAATGTCTCTCAAAGCAGGGCCAGATGTTACCACTACCCTAGGATTTTCATCATAGATGGAGTATCTTATAGTCTATATTAACAGATTATTAGCTGCTTCTAGCTAATGATGTTAGGTTGTCATTACACTTGCAGATACTTAGCAGAAAACTCAATTTGCATATTGTCTCTAACACTCCAACAGTTGAAATGTAAAGAGGACTGGCAATTTGCTAGGAGCTGGCCTGAAATCTGCTGCTGTTTGCTGGTAGCATGTTACCTGCTGCCAACTATGCCTTATGGTAGTATGTGGCATTCAGCTGAGTCTGAGAACAATATAATCTACTTTGAGGAATGGTAAGGAAGATGATGAGATCTGGAGCAGTTGATCCCTAGATATGAAAAGCAGTCAGTTCTCCTTAACCTTTTTTCTGAGAACAATCCCACGGATACCTTAAATGGGCATCCATACAGAGGAGAGTTGGTTAGCTGGTCATGTAGATGTGCTTACGTACGAGAGATTATCCTCTTTCGCTCTTCTTCATGTCCTCTCATATGATTAATGCTAAATAAACATGGCTGTTCCTTTGGACAGACCAGTTAGTACAGAGCACAATGCAGCCTCATAGTAAATCTCCTTGGAGAGACAAGCCTCTGGATAAATAAATCAACCTCTATGAACCCACGGTTTTCACAATTCCTTGCAATGACATTTGAGGCATTATTCATGGGTGCATAGGATCTCATTCACTAGATTCAGACTTCTGAAGTGATCATTTAAATGCACTGTCTTCTTTCTGTGCATTTTGAGCTCTGCTTTGACACTGATTCTTTCTATTTCCTAAGGCAATAACATAGATAGGTTTTCCTGTAATTTACTTAGGGACCAGAAAGCTGATGCTGGCTGTGTGATAGCAAACAGGATGTTTACTATCACTGCATGTCTGCTGAATACTGAAAATTTGAAATTCTTGAAACACTTGGTCAATACACCCCAGATCTCCATGACCAAGAGCAGCAGAGCCATTCTCAAGCACAGCTAAGCATCAAAATAGTCATGGTTCTCCTGTTGATTTTGGCATATTCTAGAACCCTGGGAGGCTAGGCTGGTACCTCAGCTAAAGCAGTGAAGAGCTGTACTGTGATGACTTTGATTGGGAAGCTTAGTAGAAAAAGAAATTTGATCTTTTTTTGCAAGAGAGCAGAGCCTCTGGAGTTGTTTTATGCTGCTAGTCCTCAGCTTAAAGAATCAATATGAGCCACTAATCTTGTTTATGCTGCTGAGAAACCTCTACAAAGCATGAACGTAATTGTTGTGCAGGCCTTGTCATTTTGTTTCTTTCCTTCCTTTTAGGACCTTATGCAAAACTCATCCCCAACCTCATCACCAGCCTCATTCCTTCAAATAGTTTTGTTGTCAACTAGATACAAGTATTCTGTTTGACTCCTGCTTATAATTTTATCTTCCACTCATAGCACAGCACCAGAGCAGAATCTCATATGGTGCTTGAAGTTCATGATGTTCCTTGGATGCTTAAAGGGATGTTGTTATCATTCTTTGTGCTTGTTAAAAGAAATTGTACTGATGAGTGGAGGGATTTAGGGAATTATGGTTGGGAACCTTGTTGTCAAGTTCAGAATGAAATTGTGGGTGGAAAATTCCACTCAGACAGATGCTCGCTGATGTCTCTAATAGTTTCCTTTCACATGGACTTCTCAACAAATATACATGATCAAAATGACTTATTGGGTTGTTTCTTTGTTTTCTAAAGTGTACTAGCCATATGCTAAAAATTATACGTAATATTTGCAGAAAGTTATATTACCATCTACTTAATATGTATTGTTAAGTGTTGATAAAATTCTAAGTGGAAGACTGACAATAAATAAAATTTTTACAACCCTGTAAACAAAGGACAGTGCTATCTTTTGTTTCTATGCAACAATTAGTTCCAAAAATAGATCTTTCTTCAAATAGTTACTTTTCTTCTAGATTATATGATTTAACCAGCCAGGCTTAACAATAATAGAATATGTTGTACCGCCAACTTCAATAAAACTGCATAGATAATTTAAGGGCAAGTCAAAAAATTTGTTATAATAGTTAAGTTCCAAATTCATTTTTCACTTATTCTCATAACTACACCTGAACATAAATATTGTTTTATTTTGTATTAAACTTTTTTTCTCTTTTTGTTTAATAAGGAATGTATATTCTAAAAAAGATGCAAGAAGCCCTATTTTCCCTACCTTCCCATACACAAAAATAGCATATCTGAACTCAAAGCAATAAAGAATGCTCTGCAGATAAATTTCTAGTGTACCAATGGATTGGAAGGATTCCATTAATGCTTTAGTGATATCATCAAGGAAGAAAAAGGCAAAATGGGTCCACAGCTTTTGCTCTGCTGGGTCTGTAATGAAGCAGTATAGTAACAACTGCTGCCTTTTGTATTTTTCTTTATTTTTTTTCTCTTTTTTCCCCCTCCTTTCCCATTGGCGTCATTTAATGCATTATAGAAGGCTTTTTTTTATTAAAAAAAAAAAAGAAAAAAAAATCCTGACATTTCCTTCTTTCTTTTTATGTCTCTTTATTTTCTTTTAAAGAACAGTCAGCTTCCTTTTGTTAGTGCTATGAAGTACTTTTCCCAACCAACTCCTAGACGAAGCCTGAAATGCAATATGGAAATTACTAATATGACAGAGAAATATGAGTTTTATACCGCAGAAAAAGTGGCTGTACCAATATATCAGAGAAATTATTGAATGTTATCGGTCATAACATAATTTATTATTTTACCAGTGTGCCGTGAAAAGTTGTTCAGCCATTTCAAAGCTTTCCTATACTAGTGCTGTCTGAGAATTAAACTTGTAGCATTTTACTAAATATAAGAACAGTCATTTTTTGTATCTCTTCCTCTTGGATTCTTCCCTCCCCACCCCAGCCCATCATCTTAACCAACTATGCATAAATTAATTTGATTTACTATCTTTATTTTGGAATTTGTGTGGGAAGGCTTTCACAGAGGAGAGATGGCTGAAAGATATAAGGGAGGTCTGAGAATTTGGAAACAGTCTGCTCTGCACTTTGTGTATGCTTCCTGCCAAACTCACGCGTAACTCTCATTAATGCTAATGGCATTTAATACATGCTGCAGTAAGAAAATATCCTCATTTGTTTTGCATTGAATTTTGTGGTAGCAACAGTGCTGTTCTGCCAACTTTTGTTGTCTGCAGAACCGGCAGTGTCAGAATGAGTTTGCTCTGGTAACCTGCACATCTTCTGGACGGGCTGCCAAAGGACGGGACAACCACCAGCTTCTCTGCCACTCTAGCCTGCACAGACACCATGTCTGTACAGTACCAGCTGAGATTCCCTGTGCTTCACTTGCAGCATACAGCTGTTTGGAGATACTAAGCCTGTGCTAGAAGGATGAGCAGTGCAAATAACCTTACACATTACAGAAATGGACCATCTATACGGTGCTGTCTGTAAATTCTTCAGACCAATATACTTGTGAAAGGGGAACCTTTACCAGGATTTACTGACTTAGACATAAAACATTAAGTTGACTTTTAGATAGGGTGTTGCTAAAATAAATTCTTTAAAATTGCTGTTGTTTCCAATCAATGTCACCAGAGGTAGGTGATGAGAATGTACCATAGGTGGACTTCATTTTTCAATGTTATTAAATTATAATGATGATTTTGTAAGATATCTACTGGTATGTGTACATGTTTGTACACCGTACAGAAAAAAAGGCATTCTGTTGAAATCTGAACTTCCTCCAGAAATATGTTAAATAAAGTTGTCCTGGAAAAAATATGGGGAATTATTTTCTTTAAGATGAAGGAAATATTGTTTTCTTCTGGCTCTGAAATAAAATAAAACATAACTATATATGATTTAACTTTCTAGAAATCACACTGCAGTAAAAGTTTGGGATTTCTTCACAAAAATTTTTTTGAATTAATGATTTTACAGAAAACTGGCTTATTTATCTGTTTTTTCATTATTATCCTGTCTTAGTTGGTCTTGACTGATGAAGTTATTTCCATTAAGTAGACAAAGAGACTCCCCTGCACTTCCAAAAATAATTGCCTCACACCTAACTGTTAGTCATGGTTACGCTATGCTGTTTTGTTCTTCTGCCTCTCAGCAGGACTCTGGATGGGATCTCTCTCTACCTGGATGGCATTATGTATCTTTCTGCTGCATCTTTAGTGCTATCTGTATAGAATACATGTCACCACATGCTGTTCAACTGGCTGTCTTCCAAATGGTAGTGGTGTTGATAATTGTTTTATAGAAACTTGCTATTCAGTTTATACTGAAGTTTCAAAATAGAGAATTATTATTTTTTCTCTTTTGGGTTAGGAGAAAAGGCATTTTTGCAGAGGATGTCATGTCCTCTTGAGGTAGGAGGAGTTTGGGCATGCACAATGCCACCAAGCTTGTTGAAAGTCTACATCTTATTACTGATATAACATACTCTACCTTGTCAGATGTTTTAAAATATACTGAGCTTCAAAATGAGTCCTACTAGCAAAACGTCTCTTACTGGATGTGTCTCCAGAGACATATACCTTGCACCACTGCTGTGCATTCTGCAGTGAAAGTTTCTAGACAGATCCTTATGTTTCCATAACCCAGAATGGTTACTACCCTTCAAATAGGGCAGGGTAACATTTGAGTAGTTTTCTTCCTTCTTCTCAAACTTCCACTTCTTTCTTTCCATCTCCAGCCACCATTCTCTCTATGGAAGGAGGTGTAAGACCTGTGAGTACTCTCTTTTATTCCTTGCAATATCTCAGTGTTTAAAATGACTACTGTATCTTCCAGATCTTCTTAGAAGTTGCCCTTTGTTTCAATTTTCTAGACTTGAAATGTTTACTGTAATGTCTTTCTTCTAGACCTCTTATCAGATGATGTGATCCCCTTTTTATCCATCCAAAATGCAGTGGTCAAATGCAACTTCATGGTCATTGAATTGCTTTCATCTTTGGATCAACCTCCTTTCAAGATGCTTCAGGAGCTGCTTCTCACATGCTATAATTCACCCTAGGACTCTGACTATCCTGTTTTTCCTTTATCTCTCTTTTTTTTTTTTTTTCCCCAGCAACTGTACCTTGTTGTCCCATTTAAATCCTCCCACCATTGGACTGTATGTGATTTTATTTTATTTTTTTAACCTGAAACTTGTGCCTATCTAAGAAAAATCACTGAGTACCTTAATCTGAGTACCTTAATCTCATTCTAACAGATTCTAACTCTTTTCACCTTCAAAAACTTCATGTAAAGTGGGACTTCTGAAACAAAAATCCAGAGTTTTTATATTATCTGAGCTGTCATCTCAAAAATGGACTATGTAGATGAAAATAAAGTGGAATCAGGTGGAAGTTAGAACCATCACTGAGGTCTCAGAAGATATCTCATCAAACATAAACCAGATACTATGTGATGGTCTAGTCAGTCTCTCTCCTGTTTTGTGTGGTATGGTTGATATTTTGATGATAGATAAAAGGTATTGGAAGTGTAAAGCAATAATACAAAGCTAAGGTGTGTTTTGGAAGTTGGATGCAAGTCATTCTTCTTCTTCTGTAATGTTGCAGAGCTACTTGTGCTTATACTTCAAGATATTAAATCAACCTGCAGAGATAATTACCAGGACTTCATTCTAAAGGTGTGTTGTGTTTTTGTTGTTGTTTTTTTTTTTTAATGTTTCACTTTGTAGTTGCAGTGGATGTTTTTTGGCACTACAGATGATTACCTATTGAGTACCTTTTCTAATATACGTGATTCAAAACCTATCAAAATTTCACTTTGATCTGTCAGACTTTATGGTTCCCTCTGACACATTCATGCTGGTCACTGTTGCAAAACCTACTGGTTACATGCCTTCCTAAAAAAAAAAAAGAAAGAAAAAAAGAAAAAAAAAATAAACAAAAACCTGGTCTGCCTACAGGATGAGCAGAACTCAGATTTATGGAGAGTGATAGCTGTTTGCCAGGCCTTTTTAACTCAGCTAAACAGTTCACTTCTATTCTACAATTTATTTAATTAATGTTCATCTCATTAGCAGGGATCTATCTTAGCCATCTACCATTATACTGTAAATTGCTTTAATGAATTCTGTGATTCTCTCAAAATTTCCAATCAGATGAGAGGCCCTGCTAATGCAATAAGTCAGAAAGTGCAGCTTTGGAGATTCATTAAATTTCATTTCTTATGAGTTGTTTCCAGAAAAACTATAAAAGAAGCACAAAACTAAAAAGGGGTCATTTTTATAAATGCTTGTTACAGCTGACCAGAAATTACAAAGTTTTATCTGTTTTTTAACGTTGCTAGCACACTTGTGGTTGTTTTACTTGTGTGTCTGTGTTTTAATTATTATGTTAGGGGTTTTTAAATTATTTTTATTTTTATAGAAATTATGGTCTACTACAAATTATTATCTTCAAATTCTCCTTTAAAATAACTTGTCAAGATCTCAACTTCTCTAGATTAACTCAAATGAAATAAGAACAAAGTGTATTCTGCTTCCTAACTTCAGTGGAAATGTATGTTTACCTACATTCTATACTGGTAGGTATCGGAAAGCATGGCAAAAACAGAATGCAGTATTGGTATTTATCTATTTAGTTATTTTTCCTGATATTTTTATTCTTCCCTTTCTAGCTACAACTCTTTCTGTTGAGCAAGCTGATCAGAAAATTGTGTGGAAAGTAATTAGAGCACTTATTTTTGTCAAGATGTTTGGTGAGAATAAAAAGCGCAGCATAGAAAATCATTCACACAATCACTTCTTCATTCTCTCTATTTGTTTGTATTCTCTACAGACAAATAGGAAAAAAAAAAAAACAATGAAAAAACCCTTGAATTGAAGCTATCTGTTTTTTATTCTGCATGCTTATTTTCCTTTATATTCTTTACAGAAAAGGTAAGCTCATGTCCTTAACATGTATCATAGAGGTAGTTAGGCCTGCTGACACACTGTTTGAATAACAACTGTGACAAAGAAATCACCATGTGATTGCCAGCCTCTACTTTGCTAGTCACAGCATCCAGCTGATTGAAACTCTGAATCTTTGAGGTCATTTCTACTGTGTACTGAGTTAGCTGAGTATCTGACCAGATTTCTGTGCCTAGAAGAAAAAAAAAATTATAAAGCTTATGAAGAGCTTCAAGTTTCCTCTCCCAAATGCTTCTCAGTTATGCTGTGCATATAGTTTAACCTTCAGACAAGTTGAACATCCTCCTATTTACAGGTTTAAGTGTATTTAAGCTTTGTTGAGATTTTTTTTTAATACGGAGATGTCCTGTTTTCAGTCTCCAGAGTTTTATTGGTCTTTGTGTTGTTGGTTGTAAACATAGCGAAAAAAATTGTATGCTTTAAATTAATATGAACAAAATGATGTGGTGCCCCTTCCTTGAGAAAAAGGGCCTCCTGTAGAAAACCTCTTGACAATCACAACAATCACAACATAGTTCCACTTAGAAATGTACTCAGGATAATTAACACTGAATTTTTATGCTGTTTAATGCTTGCTAGCAAAATGGACATTTAAGCATTTCCTCTTCTCCCTCTTCCCCCTCTTTGTTTTGATGTCCTTCTCAAACCTTTCATGCACAGTTGCTCCCTGGAAGTGGCTGTGTAAAATTAACATTATCCAGTTCAAAATGTTTATCTTCTATGTGTTCTGAGATGCACAGCTGCTTAGCTGTACAAAGTCTTCAGTGCTTTTCTGTTCTTGTCAGTGCTGTAGAGTTAATAGGGGAGCAGAATTAAACAAGCTTGTGCCCTTGGCTGACATTAAAGAAAATGTTGCATTTCTGGGTCTCGGGGACATTTAGGTTGCACCTCATTGAGAAGAGAAAAAAGTGGAGCCTCCTCAGTCTCTTTTTCAGAGTCAAAATATGGTTAATTTACCAGATAAAGAGGCTGTTACTTTAGCCAAATTCTCCACAAGCATAGTGCTGTTTTCCTGCTGGAGTCAAAGTCTGCATAGATTACATGCATTTCTTTAGACACCGGATTTCTTGCGCAGGAAAAAAATGAGGGAGGAGGTAAAGTCAATTAAACTTTTTCCTTTCCCCTCTCTCTCTCTCCCTTGTAACTATTCCTTTCTTTAAGCTCTTTGATACTCTCCATTCATAGGGTAGTGGAATGATGTTCCAATAATTTCCCTTCAGCAGCAGGAGACACACTGCTGTATATTATGCCCTTTAGCTAAAAGAAAAATTGATTCTGTCATGTATACATTTATATCTCATCTTTTCTATTTTTTCCCCCAATGAAATTTTTAACTCTTCTTACAAGGCTGAGGTAGAAAATAATAAACTGCTGACATACATGACACATTCTACCATCTTGGGAAGACTGCTCATACCGAAGAATTGGAAATACAAAGGGGAAGATTTCTGAATTTCTGAATGGTTGGAGCTCAAGGTAGGTTTTCTTTCTTAAAGACGAGTCCAGTTACATTTTTAGAGTAGATAAAATAATAATAAAAACAAAGTATGCAGTGATGAACTTAATTAAACATACACCAAGACTTTGAAGTCACATGCTTTCTGAATGATTATCTTAAAACAACAACAACAACAAAAAAACAACTTCATAAACAGACAAATTTAAATACACATAATTTTAAAAGGTCTATTATCCTGAGACAGCTGTATGTTCTCTCTAGGAGCAAGAGAACCTTTTGGTTAATTTGCTGAGCTAATCAAACCATCTGCCTTCTATTCCTGGACTGCCCTGTGTGATGTAGGCCATCTCAATTAAAGTCTCCGTCTTCAGATTCCAATTTAAAACCTGTGATAGCGGTTATTCTGCTACACCAAAATAAAGAAAAATAAAAATTAAAGAAGCGATAAAGCTTAATGCACATTCAGATTGTAAGACTGTACATCCTTGGAGTTCTGTAGAAAAACAAACTGTATCATAGTGTTCTCACGCCCAAGAATTGTCCAAAGATTTCAGTTAAAGCTTTTTCTTACAGATTCAAACCAAAGCAATTGTTTTTTCTTGGGTTGCTGGGCATTGATCAACTTCCTCTTAAAAAGTTGGAGGGATGGCGGGAGAGTAAATAGAATATTCAGACTGAAAACTTTATTCAATAACACTGTTTCAGAAATTTATCAAAAACAATTTAAAAGAGAATATTTCTTGCAAATAAAACTGTCATACCTATCTGGTGTGAAGGCTTTTGTCTCAGTTTAGAGTGAGACCAAATTAAAGATGTGTTTTGAGGAGGTAAAGGAGTTGCTATCTGATTAAATGCCTGATTTTAAAACTTTGTTTTTTCTGGTCTGTTTTTCTTTTAAAAACTGTCTTTGTCAGCATGACAAGTCTATAGATCTGCAGCTATCAAGATTCTTTTCCTTAGAGTATTTGCTCTTCTTGCGTCATACACCTGAAAAGCATTGTTAAAAGTCCTTATTATCAGATCTTTAATTTGGATTTTCCTGTTATATATACTTTCTTCTGGTATCTTCTTCTAGCAAAAAGCAAGATTACTGACATTTGAAGATATTGAGCTTACTGAATAAGTTCCCTGTGATTTAAATATTATTTCCAAACATTCTGTGTTTAATTCCATAGTTATTATCATTATTGAAAACCGAGACATATGTTTGGGCTTTTTTTTTTGGACAAAGTTAACTACCATAATAGCATTTAACATAAATAACATTTGAAATCATTTTCTAAGAAACTTGGACTCTGAGAAAAGGAATTCAGAAATTATGAAGCAAACTTGAACAAAATAATGAAATAAACTGTATGACTGGGTACACTGTATAACTCAATGGATGGTAAACCTAAACAGAGAAAATTTTAAGTAGCCTGCATTGCCTGGATTCACCTATAATGTGAAAATTGGATGTCCCATGTTCAATTCCCTCTGGAATCATAAACACTGTAAGTTATGCCTGTGAGAAGTTAAAGTCTGATCAGAGAGACCGGACTGGGTATTGTCCAGTGTCAAAACAGACACTTCTGCAAAATCAAGACTTACATAAGAAAGGGAAAATAAAATGCCTCCTAAACCTTCACAAACACATTTTCATTAATATTTTCTCAAAATTTTCACCCTTATTAGTGAGGCATAAAAGGATCATCAGGAAGGGAAAGGACTTGGAACCTTTCTATGTGTGAACACATGGGCAGACACATTTTCCTGAAGTGAAACTCCCTTTTGCTTTAACAACAGAGGGCATAATGCTGCTGGGAGAGGAAGCATACCTGATGCAAAGGCAGATCCTTATCCCTGAATGGATTGTATCATCTCAATTTTTATCAGGCTCATGTGAGTTTCCTTGACTGACAATTCTGAGTTGTATCATCTGTTTTTTAACAGTAGCAATAGCAGCTCTTCATGTTATCTGTGAAGCGAAGCGCAACAGAAATTTTTAAGAACATGTGTTTGATTAATTTATTTTATCTTAGGATGTTAAACTTTAACAGCATTTTAGAATTAATTCATTGTGGAACCCCGGGGTAAGAGCCACATGTCACAGGTAACCAAATTAGAAGTCCATGGGTTATGAGATCACAACCCCCTAGAGAAATATTTAGTGGTATGTTTACTTAATATCTAACAGCATGTGAAGTTTATTTATTAATATGCCTGCAGGTTTCTCTCTAATCCCACTTCTCAAAGATGCTCACATGTAGATAGAAAAGCCAGGAAGGGGTGAATTGCCCTGCTACTATTTCCATCTAATAGAATAATATATCTGTTGAAGAAAAAAAGTTAGGGTACAGTACACACCTTTCTGACCTTGACCAAATCTCAAGCCCACTTTTACACAGAAGCCCATTGTGTGCTGTTTACAGAGCGTAGAAAAGAGCACGCACAGCAACTTCCTCTAGGTTATGAATCTTTAAGTAAGAAGAAAATTTATTTTTCAACATAGTCAGAAGAGCAATTGCTTTCAGCCAAGCAATGAGAAAGAAATTCACTCCTCCCTCCTCACTCTGTGCTGTAGTAATTGAGCTTAGTGGAATGAAAGATTTCCATCCTTCCCTCCCTGATAACAGCGGAGGAGCTCCTATTACAACTCATATGCTCACTCTCTGCTGAGGGACAAGTTCATCCTGCCTGTCCCTGCTACTGTTGGACATGGCCAATGACCCTGATTGTCATGTGGAGGTATTTCTGATTGAACTTACTTGATTTTCCTCCTCTAGGAGTGCAAGTGTAGTCTGGAAGCAGCATTACTGACAGATAGGGCACTGCTCTGCAGCATAGGGATCACAGTTATGGGTGTTTGCAACACAGTAATACTAATATTCACCACCGGAATTAAGCATTTGGTGGTTTACTGAAGAATTTTCATGAAAAAGTTATTTACTAAGTTTTTTCTTGCTGAAGTATTATGAAGAATTAGTTCTTTCTATTTGATAAGTAATTTCAGCCTCCTTCATCATTTACAGCATCCTTTTAAAGCATTAGATGAAATGTTAAATCAAGGACCTGTCAAAAAATTGAATCAACAGTAACTCTCCCTTCTCTCTTGTTTAATCTATGCAGCAGATCAGTACCTTAAATGTTAATAGATAACTGCCTGGATTTCCTCTGACTCTGTAATTATCAAGCTCATAATAAACCTGAAAATTAAAGGCAACTGAGGTACTTTTATATTCTTTTTCTAAATGTCAAAGCTTCTGAAAACTTTAGAAAATGCTGAGCTCTTTCTGTCTTCTGTGTCAGGCACTATTACCAGAGTAGGTGTCGAGACAATCTGGACACCTGCAATCTCGAGACAGATTCCATCAAGCTCCTATCTGTTAGAAGCTGCAGTGCTTGCATTTGGATTCGATATCTAACAATAATGTGGTATTTTATAAACATTAGTGGGCCTGATTTTGCACTGGTCAGCAGAGGTAAAAAATGGGTACTTTTGGAAAACAAATCGAAAAGGAATTGGAGCTGTCTCAATAAATAGTGCAAATTGTAAATTTCCAAAATATGCAGTCTTTTGCTCAGGCAATAAGAAAATAAAGCTGGCAATTACAATATTGAAGTATTGCACAAGCTGATTCTGCAGTTAGGTCCCAATATTTACCTGACAATATTTTTATGTTATTATATATAAAATTATGTCTTTTTAATAGAAAGAGTTGCAATTTATCCTTTCTGATACATCAGCTGAGAATTAACCACTATTTCAGTATACGAAATAAACATTAGAATCTTCTGACTCTTCATATCAGTGATCTCAAGTATTACTGAAAAAAAAAAAGCTTGTACATAAATAAGGGCAACACTGAATGTAGAAATATAGAAACTTGTTTGAAACCTGGTAATTCTGATCTTCACTATTTTTTTTTACAGTTTTTGATATGACCTTTATTAAAGGCTGTGCATACTTCTTTACCCTGAAACTATTTCCTCAAACAACAAAATGAGAATGACAGATTATCTACAGAATATTAGGAAATGCTGAAGTTTTGAAATGTGATTCCAAAAAATACAGTAACTTTTGCCCCTGAAACTCTATTTTAATGAAAATATTATTCCTAAACACTTATCTGAGTGTAATTTTTGGCAATGGAGATTAGTCCTTATTGAGGTTTAATACATTCCACATTACTCAGCCACAGCACTTGGTTATGAACAGTATTGTTTTTCATGCAGGTACAAGCATTACATCACAAGAATATTTTTCTGAGGTTGATACTGAGAAACAGACTGATATAGCCCTGTCTAGACATTTGAAGATTTGACCTGGTTTTTGGAGGAGGTGGGCATACATTTTATTTCAAAGCTTGTGGCAGAAGAGGGCATATTTAATTCTAAAACTCAGAACAAATATATGTGAATCTGAGGTAGGATATGGCCAAATGTGACTGTAAAATGTTGTTGAATCACTGGTTATTACTTTGTAATAAGTGGTAGACTATATAAAAAAGGGAATTATAAGGATAGGTAAGAATATACGGGCAAGTAATTTCAACACAAAAATTAGACATGATTGTCATGTATTTGTATTGTCTTTGTAGTGGACCTACACACTTTGTAGCTTTATGTAATTACTTATTTATTTGAATTAAATATCTATTTGTAATTTATGGTTTTCAAGTTTTCTTCTTCCTTTACCAAATCATAAACCAATTGGTTTTATAGTTACCCAACACTTTATGGTCAACTATGTGAGAATTCTGTAAAGGAAAGTGATGTATATCTGTTTTCATCAAGCTGATATCCATCCCAAGAAAAAATGAGCTTTTTCCTAGACACTTTACCAGCAGTTTTGTCAGAGGTGTCACTAAATTCAGTTCAGGGTTGAGGGGGTGGATTGTGGTGATGTTAAGTTAGGCTGAGCAAACACATCATAGACGGTAAGACCAAATCAGAATATGTTCTGTCTTTCAATTATTAGAGTGGAAGCATATTCAATCTATTAGCTATTTTGCATTTGCACAGAATATGGAACTGAAAGTTACACTTCAGACTAATAGCTGCATTGTTCAACTGTCTAAAGAGTTACATGGTAAACCTCTTATTCATAATGCTAAATCTCTAATGAGGGGAAAATGTGCGTAATTTTAAGTACAAATGATAGCACAAACTACTCAGAAATTTCTTTTCAAGAGAGGTATGAAAGATCCTCTTATCTTTTGTTTATAGATACCTACACCATCTAGAATAAGTCAAGTGTAATCTATGGTAGTTAATTTTCTTTTAGAAAAATACCTCAAAACACTTTGAACTTGTATCTGCAATCAACTTTAGGCTGAAAATAGAATCTGACTCAAAGAACTTCCTAAGAAGTTTCCTTCTGTAAAGAACAAGAATTAAGGCCCCTTAGATAATCTGGAATTTCCATGGAAAATTTCAGCATTTTTTAAATAGTACAAGAATTTGATATTTTTTACTTGATTAAACTGCAAATTTTAAAATAAACATAAGTATCTGTGAATGCTACTAATATCCTGATTTTTTATTTTATCAAAGCAATTAGTTATCCCCTATATTAGTGTAACTTTATTTTCTTTTTTTTTCTTAACCCATCCCAAACCTGTTGCTTTGATAAAGTTCTACACAGAACTATGTTAGTATTATATTATTATATTATATATAGTAATATATATACATCATAGCATATACCCAAAAGGACATGTGAAATTCAGCAGTCTAATCCCACTTCCTAATCCAGGTGAAGTAAATCTCAGAAAATATATGTGAACAACATATTATGAACCAGTATTTCTATGCACTCTGTTGCCCAAAATCTTACATGGAGAGCATCAGAAAGGTCAGTATTCAGTATTTCTTACTGATCTGTGTAAATATTTCTTGTCTCTCCAACGGTTCTATGGCAAATGTTTTTCTCAATACTTGGATTACTTAATTAGTAACAGATGAACATCAGTTTTCTCCTCTTAAATGAATGTATAGTTTACCCTGAAGATGTTGTTTTCAAGATAAAAAGAAACAACAAATTCACAAATGGTACAGTAGGTAAATTTTCTTTCTTTTCTTTTTTTTCCCATGATTTGCAGCAACTCTTATGTACTACATCTACACTGGTGTACTACTTCAGTGAAAGATCTTTAAAACATCTAACTGACCCCACAGTAACTACATACTGACACGAGGCATTGCTTATGGAAAAAGGCTTTCTGGATGAGATGTTACAGTGAATTAATATTTCTAGGCAGCAGCAGTACACAGAATGATAAGAGAGATTATGCTCTGAATAAGAGAGGTAGAAAGTATCATAATTAGGCCAGACTGCACAAATTGTAATGATATCCTGTAACTACTAGACTGGTGTAAGAGCTTTTTTTTTTTTTTTTAATTCCACAAGCTTTGCAAGCAGAGGTGATATCTTTTCTTGAACTGAGGAACAATGAAAGAGATTACTATGTATATTGAACCAGAAAAATATTTTCCCAAAAACTGATAAAACTGATCAATGTTCTCTACAAAACTTGTCACGAGTATGACAGCACTACTGTTGTTTTAAACTGTGTCAGCCTAAAACCTGCCCTGCCAAATCTGACGTTAAAAATAAGTCACTCCCAAATAAGAGAGCTTTAACGGTGAATTCTCTTATGTATGTCAAATTTTCAATCTTGGTGTTACAAAGGAAATGTATCATTCTACAATGGATATTAAGAAGAGCTTGGCAAATTGCTATGGTTGTCGAATTAGCTGGTGAACAAGAAAAATTTCAAAAAGACACTTCACTGTATATAAAATTCTTCGAAAGTTTATTTGCCAAGTGTAGTTAAGTTCTACTTATGACAAAAATGTTATGCAAATAGTACATATAGTATACCTGCATATGGCTGGTATGTCGCCTAGCACAAACAAGAGGTCTGTATCATTCTAGAATAGTAGATTGTAGGCTACCTTAAAATAACTAAAATGGAGTTATAACTATTTATCTTCAGTTGAATCAATCCTAAGTTTCCAGTCAAGGTTTTCAGAGTAGGCCCTTTGAAGGTCAGTCTCTGAGCCTCAGAGCAATTCAGTGTGCCTGGATGTCAAGTCATTCAGAAAAAAAAAAAAAATGAAAAAAAAAAAGGTGACTTAATTTCTAAATAAAATTACAGATGATTGATTTTCATATGCTTATTCTGAAAATTTTCAGTACCTGCTATCATATGATTTTATAATTTCATCTGAAAGAAGCAGATTTATATATAACATCTTTCCATCCTTTCTTTTTCCCTTTGGATATCATTAAGTCCTTAGGATGAAGGAGGAAAATCAGCACCCACTCTATGACTTGATTATCCTTGTGATATTCCAGCTGAAACTTACTTGGCCCACATAGAAATGTAGTTAAGGAAAGATAAGTAGTATGGCTTGGCAAAGTCTGTATGTGTAATGGATTGTAACCAAGGTCCCCTGACACTGAGTCTGTGGCTTAACCACAAGACCATCATCTTCTATTAAAGAAACGTTAACCTCAGAGAAGTAAAGGAGTCTTGAAGCTTTATTATCTTTCAAAGCCTTGCTAATGAGCTACACTGTCTGATTTTCAGTAAAGAGGAAGGTACCACAGAGATGCCTACAAAGGAACAAGATACATGAGTTAAGCACCACTTTCCCTTTGATTATTATTAGTGGGTAGAATTGGTTAGATGAGGTGTTAATTTGTGGTAGAGTATTTCCTCAAGCATTATTCATATATCTTCTTCCATCCTGCATAGAGCTTGCTGACCACTGGGAAATCAATATTATTATAACAGGTACCAGGATTCTAGAGCATTAAAATAATATCAACCCACAAGAGTATGGAAAATGGCCTTAAGTTGAGACATTATTCATCACTAATATTATCTTCTTTCTTACAGTCATTGGGAATACGTACTTGTGGTCTTTGATACCTACTTGTGGTTTTGGTAACTGTACTATTCTGCCCTCTTAGTTTCGCCATCTGAACAGAACTGTTCTGTTATTAGCCAGAGGAATACATGAAGACATTTGAATGAGTGAATGTTGACAGAGTTTATTTACTATTAAGGAAATATATTTTTAGATTCTTCATCAAATACAGTGTTATTTAAAATGGCTTGCCCTCACGTGTCAGGAAACTTGAAAGATGATCTCATTTTCGCCATTTTGCCTCTCATGAAAGATACTTTCCAATTTCAAGTGGTGGAGCTGCTGCTTTGCAATCTGTGACTTGTCAGGTCAAACCACAGCAGGACTGATATCTCAGAGAGGGTGAGTCCTCAGACAATGGCTTGCAAGTACCATATCTTTGACAGATACATTTCTAGGAGTTAACATAAAACACCAGTCTGGTGCATTCATTTTCCAAAATATTTTTGAACTAACTTTAAGCGAAGAAAACAACAGAACATGAGCCAATTCCTTGAGTGTGATTAAAGGCTAGTTGATACCATGTTTAAATCTTACACAGAGGAAAGGCATCATATTAAGAAAGGCTCTAAATGTGATGGAGGACTTTTGGGGGACACAAATGTTCAGAAGACATGCTATAAAAACACAGGAATGTAATGATCCTATGGTGTTTGAGTCAACAAACTAATAAAGTGATTCCTTGCCTTCCACTCCCTCTTTGTAAAGACCTCAAATCCAAAACTTTCAGAATTGATGGGAGAAATAATCAAACCAAATAGAAAAGATCTCCCATACTTTCTGGAGAAAAGAATACAAGTTTTGCCAGCTGATTCTGCTGCACAGAATAATTGAGAACCTAAACTAATTTTATCCCCCCATTCTCAGTACTTCAAAGCAGACAGGTTAGGACAAAGGAGAATGAGCCCCCTCCTATGGGGCAAAAATGGGTGGTGATGGTCTGAGGACAAGGGTCACATGGCCTAGATGAAGAACACATAGAAAACATATGAGAAAACCTTGCCTCATGAAACAAAGTTTTAGTTTCATCACTGACTTCTATGAATTTCTCTTTGTAGGCTACACATTTACTTACAGTGGTTGTACTGGATGGGCCAAGGTTTCTGTTCAAAATCTTCTTAAGTAGAGGAAAAGGTATTGCACCAAGTGATGAAAAGAACATCGCCAAATAAATGATAGTCCTGTAACAATGCAATTAATGAGCTGCTGCTTTCCATAGTCTTCAAACAAAATGAATGTGAGGAAGTACAGGTCATCAATTACAGTTCAGGATGACTGGTACTTACTGGCTAGCCACTTCTCCTACCTTTGGTTCTTTCTGCCTGTCAGGTGGAAATTGTGAGGATCTTCAGAAAAACCATGAGCAGTAGCTGATGATAAACTCTGAACAAAAAGGTTACCATGAAATCACAGGATGAATATCGTGATCATGAACAGTGTATGTGTGATTCATTATGCGTTTGCCTAAGTGATCAGGAATGTCATTATGGGGGAAGAAAATTTGTGCTGAAAATCTATTTGCATATTTGAATAGAATCTGACAAACAGATGTGAAATTTAGAAGAAATAGAAGGGTTTGAAAATATTTTAATTCCTGTAAAGCAAAATGTCATTTTGGAACAAGTGTACTTTTTGTTTTTCATTTGAAAATTACTCTTCTCATTTCAAAAAATACCACTAATAAGTCATCTTCAAACATAAACATAAACATAGAATTGCCTGGGTTGAAAAGGATCTCAAAGATCATTTACCTTCAACTCCCCTGCGGTGGCCAGGATCACCAACCACTAGAGAAACCTGCCCAGAGCCAACTGAATGGCAGAAATTTTTCACAAACCAAATAAATCAGAAATTTACTAAAACCTTATGAAAATCATTACCTAAGATTTAACACTGAACCAAGTGATGTGAAAGATAAGTGTTTCAAGGAAGATGCTGAAATAAGGGGGATGGATGATACACACAAAGATGTGAATAATAATGTGACACAAAGATCTCTTAGAACAATGCTAGCACAACTTATATTTGGTAAGGTCACAAGAAGATGTTGTATGCTTTAGGGCAGATAAAGATCAGACCTGAAAATCTGGAACCCATCTCCTTTTTCATCCTTTACTTTCCTTCTGTCTCTGTCATTTGTTTCCTCCAATGTTTCAAAGATTTTACATAGATTTTTTAATTTATTTAAGCAATACACATAGGTTGTTCCCAAAGTAATACCTCCTATTCTTTTCTATGGAAACTGAAAAAGTACAAGGAGAACAATAACACCATTTGATAGAACAAATTCTCAGCTACAGTATACTATTTTTCAACGTAGTCACCACCATTAGGTACGCATTTTTGGCAGTGATAAACAAGAGCCTGCATGACGAGCTTATAAAAATCAGCATGGCCGTTCGGAATGAGGCTTATCTTCCACGCTGCAGTTGCCTTTGCTGAAATGCACCACTCACTGCCTCACTGTACCCATAACCACTGCTTGCTCTCCATAAATGTTCAGCAAGCATCAGTGAATGTTAATAGGTGATTTTTTTTTTCCACATGGAGAAATTCAGTGGCACACTTTTGCTCCATATATGCTTTCATGTCATATGCTATTTGGTCAGACTGTCTTTCTGCTGCCATCTGTTGCACGACAACAAAATGCAATGGAATAGAGTAGAGGTTCAGCCTCTACTGCCATACTACCAAAATCCACCTATCATGTCGCTGGCCAACATAATAAAATAGGAGGTATTACTTTTAGAGCAATCCTTATATTTTGAAATTCTGCAGTTATTGAAGAGTGAGGGAAGAGAATCAAAATCAAGAAATCTGAGCAATATTTTGCTATGAAGTTATTCATCTGAATATTGAAAAGACTGGTTTGAACTTCTGGCTTAAAACAAATAAATGAATAGACAATAAACTAAGTTTTTTTCCTCTATTTTTTTTTTCAATTCATTTGCATTTTTGCATTAAACAGTGGTTCTTCGGGTGGGGGGGAGAGGATAAAATTGAGCAGCTCTACTTATAGGCTTACTATTGAGTAGTCTGAGGCCTGTGAGGGGGAAAGAACAGTAGGAGGCCTGGTTCTTTTGCATCAAGCGCGTGCTGAAGATATCTATGATGCCTGCTTGTTTGTCTAAGACGTGAATGCTCTCCCTTGACAGAAATGTTTAGCGCAATAAATTAATAAGCTGAATCTGAACCAAGTTTTCTCTGCCAATATTGCCCATTCCCACCACTCCTATAATAGTAAGGAGCACTTTTACCAAGCAAGTTATTAAATTAAACAATTTGTTTTAAACTACTTATTTTCTCTGTACCTACATGAAATTAATCATCTTCCCTGCTGTAAGTTGCTTGCTATTTAGTGTAGGGTCATCTTCCCTGTCAAGTCATTGTTTTAGAAACAAGTATGTCTAATTCTTTCTCTTTTATTTATGATCTTGACATATTTTAATTGTTCATGACTTCTTTTTTCTTTTTTTTTAATCTGGCATTCAAAGAGTTTGCTCTGGCTCTGTCTTTTTAGTACCAGCTGATGTTTTATAACGTATTGATTCCCAATATTTTAAACTGACCCACTGTTGATACGAGGATCACACTGGGAAGTAAGACGTTTACATCTCACTATGAATAGCAGATAAATGAAATAATAAAGGTTGTCAAAAGCTGAGAAATAAGCTACACTGAGTTTTTCTCTCAAGGATATACGACTGTACAGCTCAGAACTAGCAAACTTCAGACTTCAAGGCAAGTAGTTACAGAATCTGGTTCTATGTTTTATTCTGTTGTTATTTTTGGATAATGGGAAATAAAAGTCTCCACAGTCTCCAGGATTATAATTTACTCATAGCATTGCATGAAAATAATGACCTCTGTGGTGATTTTTCTCCTACACTTTTCCAGGTAGTTCCTTTACAAATAATCTAAACTCTAATGAGCACGTAACTGAAGGAAACTTAACTTTCTTTCTTTTCTGTATTTGATCCTGATGCCTAATTACAGACTTAGAATATGCAGTGATGTTGACAGAAATTTTTACTGGTTTCACTCGTGACTTTCACCTATATAAAATACACATTCTTTTCTTATGCACTCTGCTTTTAAATTGCAACCAGTCCTTCCGGTATTTGCAGCAGCAACATTAATCATTATGAATTCAACTGGTATTTAATTTTGACGTAATTTGAGTATATACTATTTTTGAATTAAAATACTTATTTTGTAGACAGTGAAAAATTATTTACTGATTGTAGCACAACTCTCTGTGTGTGTAGATATAGATATATTGTATACATTAACGGTGACATGTAATTTAAATCTGCACATTTTGCATTATTCAGTAGTTGGATGCCAGCTGCTTTTCTTTTGTACTTTGTGATTAATTTCATTGTCGGTAGATTTTATGTTTCTGAAGAGTCTTTCACAGAACCTACACAGGATTCAATGAAAAGAATATGAATACCCAGTTGTCAGTGGCGTTTTAGTCTGATCTACAGCACTAAAGTTCAATGGTCAAAGTTATAGGATAATGAGGGAAGAAGAAAAAAAAATGAACTGTGGCATTATTTTCAAAGAATGCTTGATTGACTTTTATCGCATAACTAGAAGGAATTAATGCCCCCCATCACCCCTTTTTAATTTCCACTGCAATCGTTTGTCTAGTTAATGGAAACAAACACAAGGTAAGGGAATGCTTTGTCTGCATTTGCATGTGTGTTTTTCCATACAACGGGAGAGGCGTCTGCAACTCGGAAAAGCACAGAGCTGCTGTGTGCTTTGAAAGAGTTTAAATACTGGAGTTCTCAAGTCTGCTTTCTGTATTGTATTTTCACTTGCTTGATGAGGACAGCTTGAACAACAGCGTGCGGAAACAAAAAGCAAGAACATGGAAAAAATCACAGCTTTCAACCACTACCAGCAATTACAAGTTTTAGAGTTCTGCATTTCTGTTTGTTTTTAAAAGCAGTTCAGTGAAATACAAAATGTTGGAGCTAGTCAGGGAAGTTGTAGGTAAAATTTATACTACATTTGTCAAAAGACGTAAATTCCCCTTTTTTGTAAGCATTAAGTCCCTCCCTTAATTAAGCCTTCTGGGGTTTAAATGTGTTGATCTCATTTTAAACTGAGCTCAGCACAATTAGGCACACAGAGAAGATAGCAGATAATCAGCACATACAAAAACATTTCAGACATAAATGCTTTATCCTGCCAGGCCCAAAATTACTATTTCAAGATTTTTCTTTTTTTTTTTCTTTTTTTTTTTTTTTAATCAGAAGCAGGGGGAGTAGAGAGGGAAAGAAAGACAGAAAGAAAAAAAAAATTGATTATTTTCAGCTCGTCATACATCTCATTTGTAGTGGGTCAGACCTTCCCCATTCACAATTACCACTAGTTAATCTTATCAGAGAAAAATTCAATTACATTTATCAAGGTTATTCCATACACTCAAGTTATTGCCTCGGAAAAATCAGGTTTCAGTGTTAAGAATGTTGGCATTGTGTATGTGTATGATTTTTTTTCCTTTTTTTCTAATATCTTTTAAAAATAAATAATTAAATCCTGCTTTTACACTGTCATTACTAATATATAGTTATAATAAAGTAATATTTGACAGCTTTGTAAAAGGGATCATTAATACATAGATTATGGAAGTTTAGGAGGGAGGCTCATAACTGTTAATAGACTTCAATTCTCAGCCTACACTGACATTTTAAAAAATCTAGTTTCAAATTTGATAACAGATTACCAGCTAGGCTGGGAGCCAGCCACCTGATTAAGGCAATTTAAATGCTTGCAAAGTGGTGAGATTAAAATCAAATAAGTGCCGATTTTTTCCCTGCTTCACTTATCTTTCCCTGGATTCGTTCCTTAACTACCAGGTGGCAGAGGACTCTGGGTAATTTTCCTCTGCGCCAATTACCCCAGGATGGTTTTTAGGGTGAAGCAGAATAATTACTGCACTATCAATCCAAAATGGGCTGCTTAATGTGTTTAAGAGAGATTTTGAGCCCTAGCAGGGAGGCTGCCTGAAGCGTGCAATGCTTGTGGTGCCAAAGCCCACTCGGCCTGCTCACGTAGTTAACTGTTCGCGGAAAAGGCAGCACACACCCAAGGTGAAAGAAAACAAGGAAAACTCCTGGGAAGCGGTGGGAAAGTTAATGAGCTGCTTCCAACGCGTGGCAGGCTGCTGTTGCAGGTGGCTGACAAAGCTGGGCAGGTTAAGAAAATAATATTTATCATCCAGCTGCCAGGACTGTCTTTATCAAAAGTCTTTCTAAAATCCATACGGTGCAGAGAAAAATGGGTTTTAAAGCAACAACAAACAACAACAAAACTGAAGGGTGGTGGTGAGGAATAAAAGGAGGAAAAAAAGTCTGAAGCAGTATATCCTTGATGGGTCATTTGCAAAGCTTTGTACAGGAGCTGATCTGATAAGAGGACACACTGATTTTTAATCGTTTTCCCCCTAAGTAGGAGGAAGTGTGGGATTGCAATTACAGCGGAGAGGAGGAGAGCCAGAGCAGGGCTTTGCCAGGGGCTGTGGGCTGCTGGGGAGCAGTGCTGGACTGGGGAGCTCTGCGAGGAGGGGAGCCTTGTTGGGGCTGGCTGCTGCTCGCTGGTACATCCAACGCTTGATTCTAATTGGCAGCACGCTGTACAGTGAGGTGGTCTCCAGATGCTCCCCTGTTTACGCTCTTTGACGGGAGCCAGTTACCCTCCCCCTCATCCTGGGACTGCTGGCAAAAAATCTGGCAACAGTTCCCCTCGCTTTACAGCCATCCCCCTGTGGAACATGGGGAAAAAGTAACACTTGCCTAAGTCACAATGCATGGAATAATTCGTTAATTATTGGTTCATTAAAGTATTTGAAGATCATTGGATGAAAGGCAATATAGAAAAGCTCAAGTGCGAGGTGAAGGAACATTATGTTCTGCTATCAAACTGGTGTGTGGTGGGGGAGGGAATGAAGGGGGAGCGGGGCTTAAGCTCAGCTGAGAATCTGAGATGACACTACTAAATAGTATACTGTAGCAGCCGCAAATTAAGTATTATCTTCCATCTGGTGACTATGCGCTGGATTTCTTTAATTATTATTATCTGAATATAAATTGTGAGTTTTAGCCAAGAATTCTGGAAGGTTGTCCTTAGAAACAGAGAGATAATTAAAAAAAGATCATTATATTTGTGAAGGGGTTGCTGCTGGTGCTTGCCTTTCAGTGATTTGCTTACACAGTTTTCCATATGATCTCTAACTACTTGCTGTATGGAGCTTTTTTATTATTTAATGAAAAATTGATCTGTGATTTTGCTTAGCAGATGGTTTGGATAATGCAAGTTAAAGCATTCAATTTTAAAGAGACAGTCTGTATTCCAAAAGTGTTTCAAGGTGCTGAGTGACCTCAAGTGGACTTCAAATATATATGAAGATTATCAGGCATTTAATGGAGATGTTGATCTCTCCCAGGTGCCCAGGGTGTGAGTGTGCGTGGGGCTGTGCTGCTTATCAATTCTTATTGCAGTCAGATTTCCCACGCAAAACTGATTCACCTGCGCACCCGTCCTCTGCCACCTGCCTTCAGCAGAGCAGGGCGGGGAAGGACAGGAGTGGGGGGAAGGAAGGGAATGCAGCCCCGTGATTTAGATGCCAGTTGCTGTGCTGATCCTGCTTTAGAAGACGTGAATCTCACCTGCCACAGAAAACCTGTTCATGTCCATCTCACCAGATGTGACAGTTTATGCAGAAGTGTGTCATGTAAGACACACCAATCCATTTAAAGATTATCACATGAAACCATATTTACTTCAGAGGCCTGTAATAATTACACCTTCACTTGAAAAATCCCCAGGACTTTGGCTGCTGTGCCACAGATTTATACTCAAACATTTTCATTTGATGCGCAAAGTGTGAAGTACTCTTTAGTGGCAAGACAATTATCTGATTCTACTAATAAATGAATGCACTAGTAGTCATTTTTAATTGAACAATTATAGGATATTGCACTGTCAGTTGATTATAGAAGTCATTTCATAAATGTCAAAAATCTCTTTAAACGAATTATGGAGCTCCAAAATAACTCCGGCAATCAGCCAGCAATAACACAATAATCTGTTTACCCTGTTGTCAGGCAAACTGCCGCCATTTTTTTCCTTTTGAGGGGGGACTGAATCTTAAGGGTTATACTTCTGCTCAGGCTGTGGCAACCACCTTGCCTTTGATTAACAGAGATTGTGAGTGTCGTCAAGTGCTCTGACATGTATTAAAATTGCAAAGAGAAATGAAAGTTGTTTCGGAAAGATGTCAACAGCAAACAGAAGGACAGATCTCTTCTTTGAGAAAAGAAGGTAGAAGTCTGAAGGTGCTTTTAACTTGTTCCTGTCTGCAAATGTTTCACTGTTTGCTTCAATTCTTCTTTTGGTTTTGAATGTGAATACAATTATCTTTCCATTAACAGTCCAAAAAGCAATTCAAGTAGATCTGTAAGGATGGGTTTCAACCATACCAAAAGAACTGCTCTAGACAAGGAAAGCTGAATGGAGATAGGATCATTATTGTGGAGGAGATTTGATCCATCTTATGCATGCTGTGAGACAGAGAGGACTATTGTAGAACTTACACTTTTTGATCAAAATAACGTGGTTGTGACTCATAGTTTTTCTAATAATAAAGGGCTTTGAAATAAAATGCAGGTGAAATGTGAACAAAGGCAGAATTAAAATAAATATATTTGGAAAAGTGTTCACTTCCTGAAGGTTTTAGATGTGTGGGTGGGGTAGAGAGTTGTTTTGTTTTCCTATTTTAAGAGCTCAGCTTAAGATGCTTTTGATCTGAATACATTTAATGGAATTCTACCCTCGATTTTTTTCTTTTTTTCCAGAAATCAGGCAGAGCATTCTAAATTTGATCATCTCAAAATACATGATATTCCTGAAATAGTGGATTGTAGTTTGGGGATTGACAGTGGTACAACGGATGTAATAGGTGGTTCAAAATAAAATAAAATAAAATAAAATAAAATAAAATAAAATACAATACAATAAAATAAATGTAACAGATGATCCAAAAGATCCTTTAATCTTTTCTAATTGTTAAAAAATAGGAAAGGTAGCTTTGAATCCACTTCTTGGCATATCGGTGTTTTCGGATGCAGAAACCCAAAATCCTCTGAAATCAAACTCAGAGTGAGGATGACAGGAATAAGATATTTTATTGTCATAGATAGTGGTAGAAAAAATCTGTCTGGAGTCTGCATGACCTCATGATGCATTAAGGGAGGCATCACCAAAGGAGCAGAAGAACAAGAGCCCTCCGTATTGTCTATGCCTCATGGAGTAATTCTCTGCCAGCACTGCATGAGCTAGCACACAGGGTAGTTTTGGGAATGGAGCCAGAAGCATTATGCAGATTCAGACTCATAATCACCCTATGCAAGCTACGTATGCCTGTGGCTGTAGCCACGCTTCCAACTTTGGAGTAAGCAGCAGTGATACAGGAATATATTTTCATATTGACTTCTTATTCACATTACCTGCATGAGGGCTGTTTGCTGTGAACAGATATGGATAAATTAATATAAGGTCTATGGAAATATCCATGTGTAGGTCTTGAATGTTGTAGTCTTAACTGGTAAAAATGAATAATGTTGTTCAAGTGCTTAGTTTTACATTGGCAGGGATGCAACGATCTGTTACCCTGGGACTTCCAAATTGGCCATATATGGCTGGTAGGCTGACTACTCAACAGTTTGGTAGGGTAAGGTGCTCACAGGAGAGATTACAACCCTTTTTGTTACATATTTCCTGTGATTAATGTATCTATATTATGAAGAATCATTCTGGTAGCACCAGAGAATAGAATGGTCTGAAGCAATCAGAGCTTCAGAAGCAGGTAGCAGAGACTCAGTACCACTATTTATTCCTCTTTTGGTTGCAAAGCTTTTGATTTACAGTTTAGGTAATATCACAGATATCATAGTAATATCACCTTAGGTAAGCTGGATGTATGGAATTCTACTTGGTGAAAAGTGTAGCCCTAAAGCTTGAAGATCTGCTTCTTCCCTGATCTACACCTTGTGTAACCGTGTATACTTTTGCCAGATCTGTGTCAAACATGGATACTTTGGCAGTTTACTTGCATGCACTTTGTTGTGGATTTAACTGACTACACAAAGTACAAGGCAGTCAAGAAACAGCTTCTGATGCTTTTAATTGGCATTGAATTTAAGTCATGATAAATTATTTTTATTTAAAGGCAGCTTTATTTGTTAGAACTGCTAGGCATGCTATTCAAGTCTCTTTCAGGAAACCATCCCTGGTATCTGTCTTGGCTGGTAGGATTAAGCCCTTATGGCTAGTAGGTGGCTGAGACCTTACCATATGCTGCTGGTAGACAGCAGCAAAGCTTTTCCCTGTGATAAGCATACTAAAAGCAATCTGTTGGTTTCTTTCTTTTTTTTTTTTTTTTTTAATATATATACAATATATCAGCACGTGGTTAATTGGCATTCATATTACTAAACTAACTTGTAAATAATACAGTTCTCTGAGGAATCACATCAGTTGCACTGTGGGTAAGTTTAGATTTCAAAGGTGCTGCAGTGCCTCATTCTGTGTTGACGGAATTGAACAGCATTAACCTTTTCACTTACACTAACAAAGACAAGTTAAGACAAGATGTGCCATGACTACTGCACATCTATGTTTTGTTTTTGCCCAGGGCCCTTTACAATTACACAGCACTTCAGAGCTAATATTGGTTGGATGCTTACCTTCCCTCCTGTCCCCTCCCCCTTCAGTATTTCTACAAAATGACAGCCCCGTTGTTTGACAAACAATAAGCAGTTACATAATAAATACATTTTCTTTTAAAAGATAGCTAAAAAAGATATTCTAGCCACTTATAAAGATGTCTAGAGATGAGAAAAATACACAGACTCTGCAGTACAGTTCAGCAGGCATTCTTCTGTCATTCTAAGTTCCTCAATGCATGTAGTATTATACTGATAGTGTTGGAATACCATGCTGTGCATGTAGCCCAGAAAACAAAGGGGGAAAATATCATTCTCAAAAAGTAATAGGTAAATAAATCTTTTTCATACTTTCAGTTTTTTTTCTTTCTGTTTTAACATGCAGGTTCTTTACAAGTGTAAGCCCGACTAGTTTGAATATTTTAAGTGTTGCTCAGTGTTGTCCTGAACTGCAGTGCTGCAGGACTCTGTGACTCTACAAAAACTGTTAAAAGTCTAGTGGCTAGTTAACTGTACCCAATCTGAGAAATTATAGGTTTTGAAATAAGATATAAAACTGAAAATAATACGTATATACAAGACGCAGTGATTGAAGGATGATACTTTCATGCCAATTTTTTAACACCAAATACATGTTTTGGCTGCTACATAATTCACTTTAAAGTGAAAACTTCCTAAGTGCTGACTGAAGAAGGCTTGTTCCCTGTCAATGGTAAGGAAGCAAAATGTGGAAAAGAGAGCAGAGGCATAGGGAAAATTAAGTGACTTCCTTGAAATCACATAGGAGTTGCAGAGTTGCCAAGCTAGGAATAGAAAACATATTCCCTGACTTCTTTCACTCACTGTAGTTTACATGGAGGATATTCACATAGCTTACTCAGATTTTACTTGTTTGTCACATTTGAGATAGGTAGCTGTTTTTACTTTATTTCCCTTGGACTTTCTCTTACAAGTTCACTATAAGTAGAGAAGCATTTACAATAAGTTTCTTTCTTACTTAACTTTAGATCTCTACTTTCTAAATGTCTATCTTGAAGTTACATGAACACTTTCCTGTTTTGGACCAGGACAAGGAGCATTTGTTCAGCTCAGAGTACCATCTCATATTTCAACATCTTTGGGAGACTACGCTTAGAAGAGTCAAAATGACCTTGATATGTTGTGAATTAGTACAATAACATAAGATTATTCTTTAGATAATGATCAGAGCACATTACAGAATGACAGCAGTGCATATACTAGGGTCAACTATGTGCCTTTCATAAATGCTAGTGAAACTGAAAAGGTTTGGAAAGACCCAACATACTGTTTACACAAAATACGCCTTGATTCTGGTGTAATTAGTTGTGTTTATCCATTTTGCTTTCCTCCTTGACACTCTATACCTGCTTTGCACAGCTTAAACTGAGACAAAGTTTCAGTTGGTTTGGTTTGTTGACTTGTATGTGTGTCTGTGTGTACAAACTTCACATTGATTACCAATACATGTGAATAAATGTAGTCGTGTATTTCACATTATGAGGATTATGGTGTATCCTAATTTGGTATCTTTCTGTTTGTTTGTTAGTTTGTTTGTTTGTTTTGTGTGTGTGTGTGGCTGCACAAGTTCCAAATATTGGATCTATGCTAGCTGAGTGATTACTAAGATGTACTAAGATTTGAAGTTGGTCTGCATGTTATATTTAGCTCTTCATTTCGTTGTTCTTTTTTACAATAATTCATCAAGTCAGAGGACCAATCTCAGGATTATACTAGTATTAAAAAACTGAATCTGGCCTTTTTTGTCTACCCAAGTCACTTTTGATATGTGGAGTTTGTGACTGAAGTGATGTGGCAAACTTGTTTTGTTCACTGTTGTCCTAGTTTTGGCTTGAATACAGTTAATTTTCTTCGTAATGACTGATATGGTGGTGTATTTTGGGTTTAAAAGATGAACAATACTGACAGAACACTAATGTTTTAGATGTTGCAGATCAGTGTTTACTATAGGTCAAAGCTTTTTTAGCTTCTTTTACTGCCCAGCTAAGAGGCTGAGTGTGCACAAGGATCTGGGAGAAGACAGAGGGAGAACATCTGACCCAAAGTAACCAAACGAGTATCCCATACCATATGGCAAAATGCTGAACAATAAAACTGGGGGAGCTGGCTGGTGCCATGAAGGTGCAGCTGCTAGGGAGTGGCTGAGTGTTGCACAGCTGGTGGTGAACAACTGTTTTGTGCGTCATTTGTATCTATCTTCCATTATTAGTAGCAGTATTATCCATTAATTTTCCCTTTGTTTTCTGCCCTATTAAAATACCTATTCTCAACCTATATGTTTAACCTTTCTCTGATTCTCTCCCTCATCCACCTAGGGCAGAGTGAATGGATGGCTGTGGTGCTTGGCTGCTGGCAAGGTTAAACTATGACAAATTCAAATTCTGGATTACCTTTGGAGGCCAACACAGCTGAAGTTCTGGATGGGGTCAGATATGGCCTGGGACCAAGACTTGAGAGCAGGAAGAAGATGCTCATATGAATAAGAACGGAAATCCATAAGAGAAATAATAGTCCATGATCTTGAGTTTCAATGGGCTGTCTCTGAACTATCCCACTCATGCTACTGTTGATAAGTAGGGTGTTGCAATGAGATGAGGCTTCCTTTGGAGGTTTCCACTGTGATTTCTATCAACATGGTATAACCAAGTGGAAGTAATTTGCAGTCCAGAAAACTGCTGTTATATACTTTCTCTGGCTATGGGCTAGAATAAAGGATTTAAGCCGTTCTGAAATTGTGCTTTTCTTTTTCTTCTTTTTTTCTTCCTTTTCTTTTTCTTTTTCTTTTTCTTTTTCTTTTTCTTTTTCTTTTTCTTTTTCTTTTTCTTTTTCTTTTTCTTTTTCTTTTTCTTTTTCTTTTTCTTTTTCTTTTTCTTTTTCTTTTTCTTTTTCTTTTTCTTTTTCTTCTTCTTTTTCTTTTTCTTTTTCTTCTTCTTTTTCTTTTTCTTTTTCTTTTTCTTTTTCTTTTTCTTTTTCTTTTTCTTTTTCTTTTTCTTTTTCTTTTTCTTTTTCTTTTTCTTTTTCTTTTTCTTTTTCTTTTTCTTTTTCTTTTTCTTTTTCTTTTTCTTTTTTCTCTTTTTCTTTTACCTTTTCCTTTTCCTTTTCCTTCCTCTTTTTCTTTCCCTATTTTCCTCTCTCTTTCTCTTTCTCTTTCTCTTTCGAGGATTCTACTTTAGGACTGACATTGCTTAGGCAGCAAGGAAGAAATTTTTGAGGCTACCTAAAGGCATTTTAAGTAATAGACATTTAACTGTCATTTATCTTCTTAGCCCTTTGAATTTTAAAAAGGGTTTTTCTCTAATAATTTGACGGTTCTTATGCTTTCTAATGATAACTACTGTACAGTAGATCGTAAGGTATAGCAGTATACAGTTTTGCGTCCACTGACTCCTCTATTTCTGAATTATTTTGATCATCTGCAGCTTTTGTGATTTCAGCAAGGTGGCAATAGAACAATATATTTAAAATAAAGACCTTAGTTCCCATACGGATGTAGAATTGGATGTCATTCAGGCAACAGACTACTTTTTTAAGGGGACAGTGAATATAAGGAGGCAGCACAGATACAGGTTGGGCAGAGAATGTCTTGAGAGCAGCCCTGAGGAGAAGGATTTGGGAGTGTTGGTTGATGAGAGATTTAACATGAGCTGGTAGTAGGCACTTGCAGCCTACAGAAGGGCAACTATATCCTGGATTGCATCAAGAGAAGTGTGACCAGCAGGTTGAGGGAGGTGATTCTGCCCTTCTACCCTGCTCTCATTAGACCCCACCTGGAGTATTGTATTCAATTCTGGGATCCCGAACACAAGAAGCATGTCAAGCTGTTGGAGCATGTCCAGAGGAGGGACACAAAGTTGTGAATACTCCCTCCTAAGTAGCATTCAAGGCCAGACTGGATCAGCAACCTGATCTAGAGGGAGGTGTCCCTGCCTAGAGCAGAGGGGTCAGAAGTAGATGATCTTAAAGATCCTCTCAAACCCCAACCATTCCATGGTTCTATGATGGATGAACAGAAGTTAGGGAACACAGTCATTTTAGCCTGTTTGCACTGTTTTTACATTCCTAAAAATAATAGCTTACTGTCAACATAATGTGTTAGATATGCAACTGTGTTAACCTGGTAGAGCTGTCTTTCTGTCTTCAACAATAAATATTCACCTCACATATTTTTATCCTGAATGCATGATAACGGTGATTAAACTCCTAGATTAAATTCTCCTGGTCTTGATTTTAAAATTCTTTAGAACAAGTATGGATGGCATTTAAGTTTCATATCACTGTGCCTTCTGTAATGAAGATTAGTCTTATAGACTAAGATATCCATTACTCAGGCTAAATTCAGTTCCTGAGAGAGATCCCTATAAAGTTGCCATCATGATGAAGAAAGTCACAATTAAACAAAGTAAACTATATTGATATGTTCTGAATTTCTTTTAAACCTTTTACTCTTTTATATCCTTTATGCTTTTGCAGAATATTGGACATTATCAATTGAAGGGAGTAATAAATAAACGTGGAATGAACATGAAAGAATTACCCCGTTCCTTGTTACTGGCATTGTTTTGACTGTATATTTAATCATTATTGAAGGAATATTCTTAATTTTATATCTCCTCTTGAAATTATATAGACCATCCTCTTCCCCACTAGCTACTATGAGGATTGTATGTCCTGACTACAGCAACTGCTCATACGAACAAGTAATTAATAAAGAAGAGTATTTATTATGCGTCATATAATTTTATGCCAATTAATAGAATTTATTATCTGGTGGAAGAAAAAGCAAGAGCTGCATTACCAGGTAGCCCTTCATAATTCACAGTTAAAGAAACATTGACATCTCATGTTTCTGCTACTGAAACAATGGTTGCTGAGATCAAACTGATGATCTGAGGTTTCTATTGATATCACTAAGTGATTGGGATATTGGAAGATCTGTATTACCCACTTGATTAAAGTTTCAGAGACTTATTTTCAGAAGACATTTGGTCTTAGAGGAGCTTTTTTTCAGAGATGTGAAATATACTTGGTTAGTAACTGTAGTACTTTGGTTAGTGACTGAATGGAAATCAAAACACATTTGTGGCTCTGTTTTCAGTTGTAATGGCTGAGAGACAGGCATAAGTAGTTTTTACCTGTGTATGTGGTGAGGTGAGGATAATAGTAAGGAACTGCATAAGCAGATGCACTGCTCACAGCCCTTATGTCCATATTTTAAGTCATTTAAGCATTACTTGTTTACATTTTCCAAGGTCAAGGTGACATGTCACACAGAGGTGAATTAGTCATGACTTCCAGAAAACAAAATTATTACTTTGAAGAATGGTCCTCAGTGATTCAGGTAGTCTTGAAACAAGCTGCATCTCCATTTCACATCTGTGAAATGGGAAAATAACACTTACTTCTAAGAGATGTTTCACTGAATAGCTTTTGTGAAGCACAAGCCTCCTGTGAAACGAGTGCAAAGTATTACTCTATTTATTTTTATGAACTTTCTGTTTTACTGCAGTAGGAAAGCTTAAATTATCCGTAGAGTTCTTGAGCACACTGGGGAAGCCAAAGATCCTGATTTTGCCCACCATGCTTCTGGCAAAGAAAAGACCCTAGGGAGGCTCCTAAATGAAAAATATAAACAAAACCCTGAAGCTACTCAGATCCTTAGAAGATTAGATTTTGGAAAATATGTTCTTTATAAGATAAGTTAAATGCATTCTTTTTCATATTTTTTTCCCCAAGTTTGGTCACAAGGTTGCTCCAGGCATCCAAATGGGGGTATTCAATCCCTTGCTCTATTGATCCTGACAGGGACACATACAAAGTTGCCTTATCTTCCTTGAGGCAGTCAGTAACAGCAGATTTAACTGGTCCAGCAAGGAGAAGGAGAGGTTCCAGAGGTTTGTCAGTTCAGTCTGGGCTCCATACTTCACTTCTTCAGTCTTATCTGCTTCTCTGTATATTTCATTCCCATCAAGGTGTTCTATACATAGGTTTCCAGGACTGTAGAGTCCTTTCAGAGATGGTAGTTGAGGAAGGCTTAGTAAACATTTCTTAAGTAGGAAAATCACCTTTGAGACCAAGTGATTATCTGTGCACCGCTCACTTGGTGGAGGAACAGAAGAAAGAGTGGAATTGTTTTTTGTCATTCTGCTTCCAAGGTACATAAAAAATAAAGATAAGAGGTCTAGATGCCATTTGAGGTTTTGACTGCACAGAGACATTTTGGGCATTTTTCTCTTCCAATTTCACATACCATCACTGCAGAGTTTTGTTATGACTTTTGCATTTTAATTTTTGAATAAGTGGTAAAATTAATTCTCCCACATTTGGATGTATGTTGAGTATTGTGAATACTTCCTTTCATTATTATGTTATATTCTAGTAAAAACGTATTATGAGAGCTGCTCTTAAAATAATACCTCCTATTTTATTCTGCTGGCCCATAAAGTCAAAGGCAGATGTTGGTGGTATGACAGTAGAAGTTGAACCTTCCTAACAATATTACATTACATTTTGTTGTTCTGTGACAGATGGCAGCAGAGGGGCAGTCTGACAAATCTGGTGCCTGACAAGGAAGAGCATGTGAATCACAGAGTCGAAGGAAGGCCTGGGTTGAAAAGGACCTCGAAGATCATCTAGTTTCAACCTCCCTACTTCAGGCAGGGTCGTCAACCACTAGAGCAGGCTGCCCAGAGCCATATCCAGGCTTGCCTTGAATCCTCCAGGGATGGAGCATCCACAGCCTCTCTGGGCAACCTGTTCCAGTGTGTCACCACCCTCCGAATGAAAAAATTTATCCTAATATCTAACCTTAATCTCCCCTGTTTTAATTTAAAAACATTCCACCTTGTCCTATCACTGTCAACCTATGTAAACAATCGTGAAGCAAAGGTGTGTCACTGAATTCTTTCATTTAGAAAAAAATTACACCTGTTGGTATTTATCAAAGTTTGCTGGATGTTTCTGGAGGCCAAACAGTGGATATAACAACAGTGAGGCAGTGAGTCGTGTCTTTCAGCAGTGGCAACACTGATATGAAAGAAAAGTCATGTTCCAGATGGCCATGCAGATTTTTACAAGAATGGCATGCAGGCTCTTGTTCATTGCTGGTGAAAATGCTTAGCTAATGATGGTGAAAAATAGTATTTTGAAGCTGAGGATTTGCTCTATCAAATGGTGTTATTGTGCTGTTTTTATCTGTTTCAGTTTCCATGCGAATAAATTGGAGGCATTACTTTCAAAACACCCTGTGTACTTTGATAAAATGCTAGTATGGATCACTGTTTTTCTGTTAGCTTTGACTGGTACTCCATGAGTTGATGTATTGTTCTTCAGTTTTGTAGTTTGGCACTTTTACTCAGTGTACAAAGGTATATTCTGTAAAAGAAACCAGGATTTCTGCGTATTCTTACTGAAAAGATTTCATAGCTCATTAAAAATCAGTGCAAAGGGTTCAGGAATGTATCCGCTGTCTGTACTGAGCACTGAAATTCAGCATAGACATGGTCTAGCTAATGCATACCTCTGTTTGTACTGTTTTTCGAAGTAGATATTCACTGAACTAGGACATAAATGCACAATCAGTACTGCAGATGAAATTAAAGGAGTTGGAAACTAAACTAAGGGTGAAATCACATGGTAAGTCTGCTTCAAAGTCTCTTACCACCAGTCAGTTCTTACTACTCCTCATGTCCTCTGCTTCTCCAATGCCTTCCCTCTCCTCAGCAGGTGATTTGTCACCTTCCTTGTGCTGTGTGTCAAACCAATGTCTCTTATTTCAGGTGAATGATACAGACTAGCACACAGAGAGTGAAAAGTGCAGTGGATTTCTGGGGGAACATTATGAACATGTGGCTAGGAGAGGCATAGTGATGGTAGGAATGACACAGTTGGGTGTAGATGGCAGGAGATCCCCTATGAAGTCTTCATTAGAGGCTATTGGAATGTCAAAGAGTTGGCTGTGTGTGCGTAGAGTAAGACAGGCTCCATTTTTGTCACAAATGCTCTTGCTTCGTGTATCCCTTCTTCTCAGTTTGTTATAAAATGATATAACTGGGAAATCTATACTCATCTCTCCCCACTAACAAACAATGCCTCCTGTTGCTAGTGCTTTCCCACTGGTCAACATATTATTTTCAGCCTTACAAGTACTTATGTTTCACTTGACAAGCAATTGAGTAGCTACTTAGACACTGGAATAATCAGAATTTGAGGCAACTAAATGCAGTATGGATTAATTAAAAGCAGTTATGTCCTTAACTACTGCTATTCAAAGGACAGTGACAATTAACTTCACAGATATGTATCTTATTGTATTTTTTTAAAAGCAATCTCAAGTTCTGCTGCTTGTTCTCTGGCCTCTGCTTCTCTTCTTCAATGTCTGCCCAGTCCATATCTGCAGAAAAGTCTTGTTACTTACAGTAGCTTGTGGCTTGGATTGCAAAATGCTAAACGTGGGAATAGTAGAATGGGTGCTGGCTATATACTCTGACTCGTTGTACTCAACTTGTTGTACTCAATACAGTTCAGTTGAAGACAAGTGTTAGTCAGACATCACCTACACTGCAACCATAAATGGTGTTCACATGGAACTTTCATTGTTTTGTAGCATTCACGATGATTTTTCTACCCTTTATATGTTTCCATGCTTGAATAGAAACAAGCCATGCTGCAGGTTCAGTCATGCACACCAAATTCATCTGTCACTAACTGTCTGGATCACAGTGAGTCAGTGCTGTGGTCACAGCTCTCAGAACTACTTCACATTGCCTTGATTGTCCTAAGAACATTCTTATGGCCTACAATGTTGAAGTGTGGTGTCATGCTCCTTAAAATCATGCTCATAAATAGTCAGTGTGATCTACTGAAATATCTGTACTTACAGGGCAGATTTGAACCATGCTGTTCATGGATATTATCAGAATTAGACAGTGTATCAAGGGTTTATATTGACTTCATTTTTTTATATAGTGTTTATGTTGTCTTCATGTCAGAAGGCAGACAATACCTGTTTAGTATCAAACTAAAGTGGTGAGGACAGGTGACAAATTCTTCTATAAAGTTTATTAATACAATATTAAACTATTCAAACATTTTCATCACCCTTGATGTGTCAGTGTGAGCTTGTACAAAATCAGAATTTTGTGTGGTGTGATCTCAAGAGTTTTTGACCTGGTAGAGAGAAGACACAAAGCTGGATGAACCATGTTGTCACATTGTGGCCCTAAAAAAAACCAAACCAAACCAAAACAAAAAATATTCCATGTACTTTCAGTCTTCTCTGAAGTCTTGAAAAGCAATCTACTCTATACTTCTCAGAATGATCCTCTTTATCTCCATCTCTCCATCTGGGAATAATGTTTACCTGCTCTACAGGGATCTCTAAAAGTAAACCAATTATTTGTTTAGTTGGTTTTTATACAGCACATTTAAGATTAAAAAAAAAACACAACAGAACACAAAAACAAACACTTGTGCTATGATTGAAAAAAAAAAGCTTTTTTACTGCATTTTCTAGGTAACTATATATATATATTTTTTTTTTTTCTGATATTCTGAGATGTATTATAATCCAATTGATACTAGGTGCAGTAGAACATTACTCTAGTGGAAGAGTACTGTAATGGTGTAGGGAAAGAAACTGATCTATCTGTTATGTTACCAGCTCTGTACTCTTTCGATATTTTGGCAAACTGCTTTCATCAGACAAGTAAGGATATGTCAAGGTGTTTACCTGTTGGGAATCTCAACATGAATTCTTGAGGGTGCAATCTGGGGCTGAGTTATGTATTATCCTATTCTAACTATTCGTACATCAAAATCTCCACCATGGTAATTCTTTTGGGCCTGCTCTTTATTCAGCAGTTGTTATACAAAACAAATATATGTTGTGCTCAGAGAATGCTCTAAATCATATACATTTATCCACCCAATGAAAAGCACACATTCCATGCTCATAAGCAGAAATGTCTTTTTGGGGAAACTAGTGGTAGTTTTTTGTCTCATGTTGTAGGATTCAGTATAAGGAGATATATATTGTTGGTGCAATGCAAAATTAAACAACAGAAATTTTGGATGAATATCAGGAAATATTGCTTAATACTGAGTTCAGGCAGTGGAACAGACTCTTAAGGAACATGATGGAAAGCCTATTGCCGGTGTCAATTAAAACTAGTCTAGTTTTGGAATTGGGAAAGTTACTGTGGGGAACAATCCTGTGAAAGTCTAGATGACCTAATAACTTTTTCCATCTGTAATACTTACGCTTGAGCGTCAGAGTTATGTTGTGCAATATGATTCATCCTGACTGAAAAATACTGAAATAATTTTCTTTCACATAGGATTTTTTCACACTATCCAGAATTGTCATACCCATTGAAAACTAGTAGAGGAAAAGGAGGTGGAATGAATCGTACACATTCAGCATTATTAAAAAACTGTTCATGCAAAATGCTACCAGATTTCTTTTTTTTTTCTTTTTTCCTAAAACCTCAGGGTGCTTACAATAAATTGCTCTAAGAATTGTTCCCTTGAATAACAGATTGAAGCAGGCTAGACCTTGCAGATAAAGTAGGCAGGACAAAGTAACATTGTGGAGCTAGAGATCCTCTCTGCAAACAGCTGTTCCTGGACTTGTCTTCCTATGGACTGCTGTTTATTCCTGTCTCATCGGTCTATATTTTCATGTCTAATAAGAATGTGCAAAACATGGAGTGTGCACTGCTGTGTGGTTTTAGGAGTAGTAAAATGTTTCTAGCATGTTTTAGATTTCTGTCTTGTAAGAGCCCCAGTAAAGCTGTAACATGACATTATTTTGAAATATAAAGAAGCATTGAGGATAGTCAGCGATGCATTGCAGAAGGGCCCATTTGTTTCCATTTAATAGGGAAAAGGTTAGAGTAGTACATCATCTTGCTACTTCCATTCTGTGCGTTTAAGAGATGGTCTGACCAACAACTAATTGAGAAGTGAGTTTGTGAGCTGTCAGTAAAGGAATTGGGAATTTTTCCACTTTTAACAAGATGCTGCATCACTAAAATAAACCACTAAGACCTCTATCAAAATGAGACATTTTCCATAACTCCTTAATAATTTCTTGACTGTGAAATTTATACACCTGAGTTTTCCTTGCTTTTCCTTTCATTTTTTGTTTTTTTGTCTTTTTGTTTGAGCTAAAACTCTAAGTCCAAATTTGCATCAAAGCACTATAGCCTGGGAAATCTCTGCAAATAAATTTTCTGTAATACAATTTTCTATCCAAATTTACGACAAGTGTTATTCCATTTGCTTCTATTAAATACTTCCTTTAAAAATATTTCTTTAATATTTGCCTGAATTGGCTTTTTGGAACTTTTGCTTACACTTTTTTGGCCTTCTCTTCGTCTTTTCTCTTGTCCATATGACCCTATTTATATTTGCCTATATGCTGCTATGAAGAAAATAAACTATTGGTTCCAGCCCTCCTGCAAGGACTCTGTGGGACTTTCTCATCACTGAATAATTCCTTTTGTGGCCTTGGGAAAGTCACTTATCTTGCCTTTCTCAGTTTTCCCACATGAAAAATAGAAATAACATTGTACACTGTCATCCAAGAGATCCTGTGTGTGTCAGCCATTTCCAGATATAGGTTTACTCTGAGCATGTGTGTTAATTAAAACATAAGATGTTGCAATATTGGGGGTTAATTTTAGCCTCTGTGGTCAGTGCTGACCACAACACTAAGAGGAAAAAGTACAAATTAAAATGAAGAGGTGGAAAAGCATTAACTTTTCTGTTACTAATCACTTGGTTATTTATTGCTGTGTACTTTGTAATTATTGCTTGGGAAAAAAATCTATCACTGCTCTGTGCCAGCTCTAACTGCAGCTGCGGATTTAGAGAAGAAATTCAGGCTTCAGCCTTTCCCTGGGGCTGATGGACTTCTCCTTTCAAAGTAGGACACTTCTATCTGATGGCATTAACCATAAAATCCCCCATTTCAAGTCTATGATATCCTGAAGGACAATGGCTCATTTCATTTCTTATCAAGAAATCGGGCAGATCAGTCATATTTCCTGAATCAAATGACATTTTCAGAAAATTCATTTGAACCAAAAATGAGGTTTCCTCTCCACAGACTCCAATTAGTTCAAAAGTGGTTTTCTGATGAAAATTCTTGAAATAACTGAGCTGTATAAAGAAAAAATCTATATCTATATATGTATGTATATAGATATATGTACACACGCACAGTTGATGTGAAAGCCAGAGTACCCTATCAAGCAGTATAAATCTTTAATTTTGGTGATCAGCAGTAACAGTGAAATACTTTAAGATCTCTCCTTGCTTCCTCCTTATTTTTCTTCCTCTCATCCCATCAGTCTGGCTATTCCGCTGGGAGTGCGCACACTCATTTGCTCCCTAAGTACACAAAATTATCTGCTTATCTGTTGATCTTCTTACATGATCCTTTAAAAATCCTTTCTCTGTATGTGTGTCCAAGGCCGCTTTTGCCTTCAGAGGAAGCCCAGAAGAGCCAATCCTCAGCCTTCCCCTTACCCGCTCACAGGGGGCCTGAGCCTAATTAAATTGCTCTCAAAGACAAGAAGGGATGAATTTCCTTCTTTCCATCTCCCTTGTCACCCATTTAACTCAGCTGAGATTCATTCGTTTCTTTTTACTTATGTTAAAATGGCAAGGGGGGAGCCTGGATTAAGGGGGAAGGGAGAGGAAAGTGGGGAAGTAGGAAGCGCATGGCCTGCACTGTTGAGGTGTAGAATCCCAGGAACAAACAAAAAAGCAGAAAAGGAGTAAATGTGAGAGGGACGAGGAGCAGAGAGTACAGCAGCTGAATTTCATGGTCTGGCCCTCCTATGGTTCTATTTACCATTATTTTTTCTGTTGTAAAAGAAGGAAACAGTCACTATAAAAATATTTATAATGCATATTTATACACCCATATACATGTATGCATGAATTTATATTAAGCGATGATTTCTCCCACTCCTCCCACCCTCCCAAGACCAATGACGGAGGCCTGAGGAGTGTGGACAACCCTCTCCAGTCCATGCAGCCTCACCCAGGAGAAGTGTGGGCAGCCACTGGAGCTGGCCCACAGCCAGTTGTGTAAGAAAGGCTGACACTGGGAAGAAGCCTTTGTGGTGGAGGTGCCTGTGCATGGGGAAGGATGACCCCAACACTGTCCATGTCCCTCTGCAAGCCTAAACCCAGCAAAGGCTAAGGAAAAGACCAGCAATTAGCCTTTGAAGGTCATCCAACATTGTTGGTATTTTTTTTGCTATTCCCCCTCCTCTCCTCCTACTTCTCAGTGCTGTATCCTCATCCTCCATCACCCAAACCCCAAACATAACTGAGGAAGCTGTTCAATTAAATATCTCCCAGCTCCAGCTGGCTCCTGAGTGAAAGGTCAGCAGCATCCAGGAGGGAGAGGAGAGCACAAGGAGTAGTTGGAGCCGACACTGCTGCAGCAGCCGTCTCCGTCTTCCCCTCACCTCCTTCCCTCCCCTCGCCTCTCCTCTTTAATGATACCCAATGGTCAATCACTCCCCAGCAGAGAGAGAGATGCCCTGAAGCATCATTGTGGTTAGGAGCGATCGATCAGGTTTTTTTTTTTAAAAAAAGATGATAATGATAACCTGTGGACATAATGTCAGTGAGTTTGCTATGCTTCTTGGAGGCCATGCACGCTCTGTCTGCCCAAGCTGAGGAGAGGCTTGGAGGGGCCCAAGAAAGCCTCTTCCCCCCACTGAGCCCACTTAGCCCTGCCTTAAAGACAGCTAATTAGACCAAGGGCTGCTATGTCTGCTTACACCGGTGGGGGAGAGCAGGAGCAAGGAGGGCCTCACACCAATGGTGAGCAGGACTAGAGCAACCTTTGTTTTAAGAGAAGCTTCAAGTTAACTGGAGGTAATCACTCGGAGGCATGGCTATAAATAATACATACCTGGGCTACACGGCTTGGATGCAGGCCCCAAAAGGATACCACGGTGTGCAGTCGTGACCAACTGCTTTCTGCCACACGTGCTAGCCTGAGCCTTTATTTTAAAACAGATTAGTGCTTTGTATTGCGAGGCAGATAGAGGTAATCACAGGCCGATGTCTGAGACGGAAATCTGAAAATAACCAGGAGGCACTTATCAGCATGCCATCTGAGCACTGGTGAATGCGTACAGACCCTTTAAAATTCTATTAGTATATGTCTGAGTAGGTTGTGGTAGAAATACAAACAGTTTTCCTTTAGTCTCTTTTCCTAAATCTCCTACCCTGCAGCCTAAGCATAGACTTCTGTTTTCATGGATAAATGCAGTTTGTCTTTTAACTGTTGAGACTGCACACTTACTGGGAGGACTGCAGAACCTGTCTGGAAGAGGAAATCTTCCATTTATTCCAGTGCACACTTTATCAGAAAAATAATAATCAAACCTGGGGGCCCTCTATCCCTTGCTTCTGTTGAGGAGATATAGGATAAATAAGTCCATGGCAATAATTTCCCATCTGAACACACAGATTTTTCGATGTCACGTTATTTTCTGCATCATTTGATGAACAAAACTACATTTTCCTCTGCACCTATTAAACTATTTGATGATGCTTTTTATTTTGCACTATAATTGGGAAAGCAATCATGTGATAAAATGTAAGTTTGTTGTGAAATAAAATAAGCGATGTTGAAAACATCCAAATTATATTGTCCGAGAAAGTTTCTCAGATGTTCTATTCATTTAGAAAAATTATGCTATTATTGGTTTTAAGTTTTTTAATTTTGGGAATGAATTTTTGAATATTAAAATATGCTTGTAACAGATATAATAATAATGCATGATTCTGACATTAGTTCTCTATTAAAAAGGTAGGTTGAAAGTGTGAAAGTAGCTTTGCTCTGTAATGGGACTTACAGAATCTTGTTTCTTGATTGAAAAACTGTCTTGTGTATGTGAAATTTGGATCCATTTGTGATTGAGGTAGTAAAGAAAATCTGCCAGGACTATGTATTAACATACACTAGCAGGACTGAAAACTGTGTAGGCTTCAAGAGAAACATGCAGAACAACATTTGATGCTATTTGGTATTATGCAGTAAAGAACCACAGAACATCCACATGGATTTCCTTAATAAAATACTCTCCTTTTAATTAAAAACAGCAGCATAATTTCAGAGAAAGAGGTGAAATTCAGTCTGATCACTTTGAAAGCCAGCAGAAAACATGCAGCAAGTTTGTTCTATATTCAGTCTCATTAAAGATGCAGGTTTCATTTAGAACAGTGGTTGCAACAATTAATTGTATTTTATTGTTCCCAAGCTAGTGAATCAACCTGAAACCCCACAAGTTTATAACCATGCAAGTTTAGAGTGCGCATAGGAAGCGTATATGAGACTCATTAATTCTTTAACGTGTTGAAATTAAGTACTGCACTAACCATGATGAGGCATCAATAAACTGGGTTTAATTTCTGGATAAAATGTTATAATCTCATTTTTCTATAGGGACAAAACCACTTTTCTGTACCTGGAAACCAGTTAGCTGTGAATAATGATGCTGTACATAAGGTCAATGATGACACAGCTTTTAATCATCAGTGACATTCTATCATATGAAACTCCATTCCAGGGAGATTCCTCGGAGGAAGAAGCCCAGTAAAAAGGGATTTAATTAAGTGTTCAGGAAAGTATAGAAAATTTGCTGTTTATTGAGGTTTGCAGAATTATTGCAGATGAAGTGAAAAGTCTTCCTTCGTTCTCCTGACCTCCTCCTTCACTCCTCAGACCTTTGCTGTGATGAGTTGTTAAATGATAGAGATTCTATACAGTTTAAAAGGGTGAAGGAGTTCTGATCATCCGATCTAGAACTGCAGGTTCAGACTTAGTCTTTGTTCCTGAATCCTCTGTAAACTTGCTGTATTTTGTATAACAAGCGTGGGAGGTGGGGTGAGTGAGGAGATGGTAAATTAGATTTCTCTAATGCAGAAGAGTCTGAGACAGCATCTGAGTAGGGTGTAGTTCAGTTGGGAAAGGAGAAGTACCAAAGAGACATGGACTTGTTGGAGCATATCTAGAGGAGAGACACAGAAATGATCCTAGGGATGGCACATTTCTACTACAAGGACAGTCTGGGAGAGCTGGGTCTGTTCAGCCTAAAGAAGAGACTGTTTCAGGGAGAACCAGTAGTGGACTTTAAGTATCTAAAGGGGGGCTGTAAGAAAAATGAGCCAGACTCTTTAACAGGGTCTGTTGTCACAGGACAAGGAGAAATGGCTTCAAATTAAGAGAGTGAAGGTTTAGACTGGATGTAAGGAGAAAGTTCTATATGAGAATGGTAGTGAAGCACTGGAACATGTTTCCTGGAGATGTGGTGGATGCCCCATCCCTGGAGATATTCAGGGTCAGGCTGAATGGGGTTCTGAAGCACTGATAGAGCTGTGGGTGGCCCTATTCATTCCAGAGGAGTTGGAAAAGATGCCATTTAAGGGTCCCTTTCGTCTCAAATGATTCTATGGTTCTATGATTCCTCTACTGTCATCCAGCTCATTTTACTTTTGCAATCTGTAAACTATTAAGGCCTCATCCAAAGGCCACTTAACAACTTCTGTTGGCTCTGCTTTACTTCTTCATTATTTTACTATCAAACTTATATATAGTATTGAACATTTGACTTCCACAACCATAGTCTTCCAGACTAATCGCATTTTCTACAGCCAAGCAACTAGACCAAGTATGGGCACTACCCACACCGACAGCAACTTATTGCCCATCAAGCCTTTGAGTAACGAAAGCTGCTAGATGCTACAGAATTATTTTGTGGGATAATTTTCTCCTCTTAACAATACAGAGAAACAGATTAACTAAATTGTAGACTACTTTAAATAGAAGTATGAAAATTCCAGGTGTACTTTTGTATAGGAATAAATAAAAACAAGAATATGAGGCCATATGGTGAAGATTGAATACTTGAGAATGAAGCCTATTTAAAAGACTTTTGAAAGCTTCCTAACCAAAACTACATATGATATACTGTACAGTTCTCTTCATGAAGCCAGACTGCTGTTGCAACAATAAATAAATTCAAACAGTGCTACCTCTCATTATGATTCCTTTGTAGATTTTTTACTGCTTTATATTTCTTCTACAGAGCTGAAAAAGAGCAATTGTAGAATTATATCTAAAACACTTTCTCTTTCCTATTTTATTCATACCTCCTATTATATCTCACGTGGTCTTTAGATAATCCTCAGTGTTTTGTATTCACTTCTTCCAGGCAACTCTGCCAAATTTACTCAGTTTTGGGAAAAAAGTCTCAAAAAAAAAATCTTTATATATTTTTTATTATTTTTTTCCTTTAATGTTATTGTCAGACTTCAAAATTATTTCTGTCACTGTAATCACATTTAGTCTTCTAAATTTAGCTACTAGTTATGATTTTAGAAGCAACTAAACTACAGAGTGTAAGCTTTTGTATGATTTCTGTAGGTTTGTATTTGGAGTATAATGCTATGGACAAGGACGGAATCTGAACTGTTTTGACACGCTTGATGATATTATTAAAGTTATCAGAAAGTACTGATATATATATAATAAGTCCCACTCAAATTATGCTTATTGCACTAAGAATATTCACACATTTGTCTGCTCCTTTGCTTACCTTCTGTGAACAAATTTGATCCAGCTAGCTAAGTGTTATTGCATTGGGTCATAATTTGAAAAAATTCTTTAGGAAAAAAGACATGCTCATTAAGCATGGAGCTACAGATGAATACTTCTAGAAATTAGGACCTTGTGATATCCCTAGGACTCTGTAATGTGACAATTTCATCCCTGTCCGTGCTCTTATTACCCTGGGATGGACACAGTGGCAAAGACTCCATAAGCTATGGTTTGGGTCACTTGAAGCAGCAGTAATCCTCAAACTTCAAGTAAGAAGTTCATGCTTCAGTCTGTCTGAAAAATATAATACTTTCACCTATTTTGAGAGTTAAGGTTATTATAACCATTCTCTCACGGTCTCCACTGCCTATTTCAAGGGTAAGTAAAGTATGTTTGTACATTTATGCTGTCATATATAAATTATCATTGTATTAAGCATTTATAGCACATTTTAATCTTTAAGTTTCCCAAACCACTTTAAGAATTTAAAACCTATGTAAATGATTAAAAAAAAGAAAAAGAAAAAAAGGAGGGTGTAGAATAGATCTGGTCGAAGTAATTATAATGAATAATTAATTTGACAAATCTATTTCTTTTTTTCCTATTTGCAAATTGTCCAAGTTCAAACTTGGTTTCTTTTGTTCTTCAGTTGAAATTATTTCATTAATAGTTCAGACAAAAAAAAATTCAAACTACAAACTTCTTGCAAACTGTTTCACAATACTTACATCAGACATATATTTATAATTGATCATTTTACCTGCAAGATGATGACCTGTAAATGAAGTGGTTTTATTTCTTCATATTTTTTGGTGTATTTTAAGAAGTCACTTTTGGATTAACACTCATTAAAAATAGAAATTGTATCTAGTTCAGAGCAGAAGAACCTTGAAAATCTCATGAAAGCATCCTTAGTAGAACAATAAAAAGTAGTTCTTGTTGACTGCTTTATTGAAACCATACCAAGAAGATCCTGCAGGATACTCCAAGGATTAGGAGGACAACTGACAATTTTTTGACTGAAAATGAAGGATTTGAATTCAAGCCTCTGTGAGATTTAAGTTAGCAGGATGTAAGCTGATTATAGCAATATTTTGACAGGGTTCATTTAACAGCCTGTTGATGATTTCCCTACCAGAGGGATGAGAAACTCCCTGTTCCTGTTGACCATCTCTGTAAGAGCCATACCAATCAGTGGAAAAAAATAGCATAATATAGTAAGAAATGCATTAAATTAAGCACGGAAAACTGTTGAAGGGAAGTTACGGCAAATGCATAGATGTGTGCAAAACAGATATGTGACAAAATCAAGAAATTAAGCATGTACAAAAAACATATTTTGAAAAAATCTCTAAATTCATGTTCTCATGTTCAAACATTTTTGTAATAATTGATCATGTCCTGTATTTATGTATTAGAAGAAATGTCACATAGTTGGAAACTGTAAAACTTGGTAAAATGTCATAATGCTGGAATTTTGCTGAACAGCAGTTAATCTTTTTTACAAGGAAGAATTGGATATCAACAGTTGCACTGAATACAGTGTTGCATGTTGGAGAATCAAAAAAATCAAGTGGAAGGAACCCAGTGCTTGTGAGTTAAGACATAACTGGATGAGAATCTGTGTATACTACAAAGAAAATAGAGCCTTGTAAACAATGAGATAAGCAGCTCCTTCAGCATCCTTGCTTCAGGGGAGTAGGGGTAGGGTAAGCCCTGTACTGTCATAGGGGAGTTTAAACTGAGGAATATTTGTTGACTTTTTATTTTTTTTCCAGCAACAAGATTCCCACAGCTTCTAAAATATTAGCAGATACTATAGGAGTGTAGAAAATTGTGCATCATTCAAGACACTGAAAACTGTACATCATTTTGATGTCCAAACAGATACCTATTCTCACCTGTCAATATGAAACGCAAATTGTTGAGGACAAATGAACAGTCTGTTTATATTTTCTTTATGAATTTGATGTGTATGTAACACCAAGTCATCATGTTTAAATTAGATGTTTAAGAAGGCTAGTTTATCAAAGCTTGAATCAGTTAACATAACTGAGCAGGAATGTAAATTTTAATTAGGAAGTATTAATGAAAACTGGGAATTGTTCAAGAACATAAACTAATTTCACTTACATGCAAAAGTGTACAGTACTCAGAATGCCCATATTAAAACATATAAATCCATGTAAAACATGAAATAATTTTATATAAAAAATTGAAATTGAGTAGAGATAAGTTATATACTGAGACTTCTGAGTAATTGATAAATTAGCAACTCAGTTAAAAGTCAGTGGCCAATATGGTTAAAAACAACAAGAAGGCACATTTTAAAACAGTTTAGCATCAAAAAGAATTTTAGGTCAGATATAGTTCCTCTGAAGATGCAGATGGTGAAAATCATAAATAGTGATGCAGAAAAGGCAGAAATATTTAATAAATATTTCTGTTCTGCACTTGGAATGAAACAGGAGAATGTATCCATCCCATATGATGTTGTGGATGGAAATGAACGTTTACCATCTGTAACAAAGAAAGAGGTAAGGCAGCAATTGCAAAAATTGAGTATATTCATATAAACGAGCTTATATTATTTTAGTCCCAAGAGTCTTAAAAGACCAAGCTCAGCAGCTGAATTCAGCCAGCTGCTCAAAATGTAGGAAACAAAGGTACCCATCCCTTTCTGCTGTCTTGTAATCATCTAATTTCGCTGCTTAGGGAAACTATTGGAAATACCTGTCCCTACCGTGCCACACAAAATAGATATTTCTGAAGAAACAAAATGTTTTCTTCTGTACTTACAGAATTAGTAGAGTACTTACAGTGTAGAGTACTACTTAGGTGATACCACCAGCGCAGTACTATTGATGGTTTTTATATGTGATTGCATTTTAGGATTTCTCCAAGTTGCTTTATTTACAAATATATATAATCTTTTTTGAAAAGCAAGCAAAGGAAGGCCCCAAGCAACCTATAGCAACTGGATTGGACTAAAAAGTCACACTACATGCATTAAAAAGGCCTTATTTAGAGACCTTAAAGTGGAGTTATGTAATGAAAACATGTCAGAGAGTGACAGTGCTGCGTGTGGTGCTGACTATAGATCAAGGTTTGATCCAATACCGCACAAAGTTTTTTCCAACCATTTAGATAAGGTTTTGGTGAATTACAGAAGTGGATAACACATAGAGATGAGAAAAATGAGCTATTTTTATAAACAGATTTGAGATGACTGGTTGATTTTCAAGAACTAGTGAAATATATTTAAACACACCCAAAAGTCAAGCAGTACATTTAGGCGAGACGTTTAGGAAGACAGTCTCTGAAAACTGTGCTTCAGAAGAGTATGTTCATGGGTTGTCAGAAATAGCCTTAGTGATTCAGTGATTCAACTTTTGGTGGATAAAAGGAGGATTATAAGCAAGAACAGGGAACTAGGCCGCATTCTATACACCACACTTGGAACACCCTGTCCACCTGTTGGACCTCTACTCAACAAAAAATATGGAAGTAATACCAGGACAAATCCAAAAGGAACATCACTGCATTGTTCTAAACATTGGTAAATGAGTATTAGAATGTGATGTATTTATATGAACAGATAGAGTAGACATCTGACAGATGGGGCCTTCTTCCATTGCAGATGTATTCAACAAATTATATCTTGCAAAATATGCATATTTATATAATTAAACGTCAGAGGAGTTTCTTGAAGGAAGAAATAAGTTCACCATACTTTGTCATCTTTAAAATGAGATCAACAAGTCTTACTATCTGCACACACTGACAGTGAGACATTATTGAGGCCAGACTCTTTTCAGCGGTGTGTGATGATAGGATGAGGGG